>NW_013668352.1:61961-65954 GCF_000517525.1 Limulus polyphemus | reverse complement strand
TTCTAATAAAGTATTTTTGCTAAAAATTAATGTTTTAGTATATGGAATCAAACTAGTCACTGCTCCGAATGTAAAAGAGATTTTTATGTTGAGATTAAAAATACTTTTCTCCACCTAAAAATTAACAAATTTCTTTTGTGTAATCTATAGCACCTTCGAAATATATTTTCAACCTTTTTTAGATATATCTTCATATTTTATCTGCTGTATTCACTATCCTAATTTTATGTAAAGTCGATCAGTTTGACCAGCCTCGTAACCACCATAAAAACACAAAATAAATCAAAATTATCCTTTTTTCTTTCTAGAATTACTCCAAATTGTAGCAGGAAACTACATTTGCTTACAATAAATAACTTAAATCTCTTAACATTATACATCTGTTCTAATTAAGTTTTATTGTCAAACTTTGTTACAAACGGTTGGTAAGACTTTCGTATCAGCTTTAGTAAACATTGCGATCAGTCTTTATTACTAAAGCTACAGAAGTGTATATACATATCTACCATCATACTTTTTAAATTGAGAGTATAAAAAGTTGATTTTTTTTATAAATAAATAAGTACTCACACTTGGAGAAGTGACAATGTGAATAAATATTATATTAAAATAGTCAGATCTATATCTATATCTGTATAAAGAAGCTGAGTAACTATGTAACAACCAAGTTTGGTAAACATATATATTACTTTTAACATATTACGTTTGTTTCATGCATTAGTTATTTCAATTAAATCACAAAGATGTGTGACTTTATGTAATAATAATTGTCGTACAAAAAGGAAACTCTCACTACAAAAGTTTTCTGTTTTTGTGTGCAACCGAGCGTGGCGTTGTCTTAGCGCCTTTCCTTAGCGACCTTTTGACCCCAAAACACACTCCGCAGTTTAGAAGCGTGGGTTTGTTGTAAGAGAGATGCTCAAATCCCATTATTTGGTTAGGCAGTAGAGCCCAAGAAATAGCTGTATGTGTGTTTGACTGGTTGCCTTCCTTGTAGCCAGTTTGTTCAAAATCAGAAACATCTTTACGCAGCTAACATTTTTATGTAACTTTATGCAAATATGTAAAGCAAACATGTCCTTTTTATGTCTCCTGGAGAAACCATGGCGGCTGAATTTGAATGAATACGACGCTATACCCAAATGTCAACCATTTCCTTGGTAAGGTATAACCTAACTGAGATTTTAGTTGGAACTGGAAACGAATTTCTTGATAGTTTTGTTTTATTGTTTTTTATTTCCTATTTGAACAAAAAATTCAATCCATTAAAATGTGTTATTAAGAATGTTAACAACTTAATATTTTTATATGTTTCCTTAGCCTGCATATCGGTGTATTATAATATATCACCCTACTGTTACAGGCTCCTCTTTTTTATAACTTAGACACTTGAGTTGTTGTTTGGCCGGAAAGAGATTTGACGTCAGGGGTTGCGTGGCTTAACATCCCCAACAGCTTGAGCAGTATAAACTCAAGTTAGACTAGAGTAAATAATTATTGATTTTGAGTCTATTAGTAAGCTGCATTGAGTCTGAAATATTGAGTTATTATTTGATTGAGTTTGTTAGTCAGTTCAATTTTAGAATCGCTAGATTTTGTTTTCGATTATGTAATATGAGATACCCGTATGTCGTGTAGAGACGCGAGAAATTAGCAAGAGAAGGAAAATGTTCTATTACTGTCTACTACAAACTTAGATCTATCAGTGAATAATAGTTATGTTAACTTCTAGAACGTGTAGTTGAAGAAATAAAACGTTTAAGTTGTAATTAAGTAAACAAGACTTCGCAATCTTTATTTTACCGAATAATTCAAAAAGAATTCAAATGGTAATAGAAACCGTTATGCTAATATGTTAGAATGCTTCTTTGAAACTCCCCTAACATAAATTTGGAGCTTTAATCAAGTACAGAATTGTATTATTATTATTATTATTATTTTGTAGCATATTTTGTTAAGCTCTGTAAAAACGCAGAAATCAAATGCTTGTGTAATGGCGAAAACAGACTAATAAATATTACATTTTCAGTATCATGCATTGTATGTTCCCACATTTTGAAATTCAAAGTATTTGAACTTTGATTTAGTACCAATTAGTAAAAGTATTTCTTGTCTTACCCACGGAAAATCTCAGGTTCTCTCTCTTTTTTTTTATTGCAAGTTCCTTACAGTTTGGTTGGAGGCCTATTAGGTGAACAGTAAGATTTCATATCTAATTTAGAAGTGGCACATAAACTTAAACGAGAATTCCTTGATAAAATATTCAATTATACTTGCGATTTTTTATCAACAGTTTTTAGCTATTTTCTTTTTATCTTAACTTATTCAAGTCACGTTTATTTGCTCCCGAGTAAAGATAAACGGCTCTTACCTGTAGAATCGTTTTAGCTATATTTTATCACTGTATTCAACCATCATAAAGCCAGTAATCTCGCATTTAATCTATCTCATTTCTGACATGTGCAAGACAAAAACTTTCAAACACGAAAAGCTTTTTCTTCTTCTCAGGATCTGCTATAGATTTTATTTTGTTTTCATAATTAATGATTTCAATTCACTCAACAGTTATTTCTGGGAAAAAGTTATTTTAATGGAATATAATTAACAAATACCTCAAACAGAAAAACAGGTTTTTGGACATAAAAGTGGTTCTGATAGATTATAATTTGCTTACAACTAAACATGTTCTGTGAAATATATAAACATATATAAATAAATGCGTTTTCGAAGAATAAAACTTTTAAATCTTTATAAAACTATTCCATAATGTCTACTTTAGTAACAAGAACATTAGTAAATTTATAGATTTTACAAAACAATGAACTAATGTAACGAGGAAGAAGTCGTTCAACTGACTTGGATAGGAAAACGAGATTGTACGTACTATCCTTTAACTTCTGTCCTTAATTCATTTTATTTTGCCCGAAAGTTGAAACGAAAGGAAGACTTTAATTCGTTTTGGAACAAGAAACTTTAACAAGTTGTTGCTCTACTTGTAGATATAAGGGAAAATAATAATTATTTATTAAAATAAAGCTAATGATCTTATCTTTGGCCTTAGTACAGAAAATCCCACAAAGTCATTAAAACGCTTAGAAATAATAATTTTCTCACTTCCACGTGCTGGTAAACTTACAAGCTTTTTAAATTCTATGGTATGGTGATTGACTACGGCCAACTTTCCGAAATAAACAACACACAAAAAATAACATAAATAATACAGATTTTGAAACAGACATTACAGTTTTAAAGTATTATGTGTACATAAATATATATTATTACGTTAAAATTTGAACATCGGTGTAATATAAATATATAAAGGAATCGTGTTTTAAACGCGAGGGACTTATTGGTTCCTTGGAAGAACGTTTGATCTCTCATACCGAATACTGGTAGCCCAAACATATTTACATTACAATCTTATCCTCTAGTAGTCAGGACGGAACGTACACTCACGTTTTACTGGGTCTCATTTGCACGCATAGATCTCCGTTCTGGCCCTACACGTGTTACAGTTAACAAAACAGCACCAATGGAATTTACAGTTACACTGCCATGTCCTTGTAAACTGGTGAGTATTATAGCCTCGACCACAGCATAGCAGGTCACAGCCGCCGATATTATTAGATGTTTGATTACAGCGCCGCCCTACGGTTCCAGAGGAACCACGCGATAAATCCATGTCACAGTAATTAGGAGATGGCTGAAGATACACCAAGTCTTTAGGCCTGGGCTTCCGATGGTGACGCTTCGATTGCTGGTGAAGATATAACGGTTCTTTGGAGGAAGAGAGTTTTCCCCAGAAGGCTGTAACTTTCTTAGCAGTGTGATATCTCTTCATTAGAAAGTTTCCAATCTGGGAGAAGGACGGCAAGGTCTTCCAGCAAGTCTTCATTGTGCACGATCCGGAAACTCCGTGACATTTACACTCCGTGAGCATGTTTTGTTTCACGGCCTGAAAAATAAATAAGTTATTCATTACATAAACATCAA
>NW_013668352.1:59228-61450 GCF_000517525.1 Limulus polyphemus | reverse complement strand
AGTATCCTGTTCTTACATTTATTGATGTACATGAACGTTAAAGGTTATTCTGTTCTTACATTTATTGATGTACATGAACGTTAAAAAGTTATCCTGTTCTTACATTTATTGATGTACATGAACGCTAAAAAGTTATCCTGTTCTACATTTATTGATGTACATGAACGCTAAAAAGTTATCCTGATCTTATATTTATTTCTCTCGAATTAAAAATGACAGTTTCTACACATCATATCATCTATACATTCCAAGACAGTCTCGTATCAAGATAACTTGATTCGCTATTATCCAACAAATCTACATTAACCCTCAGTTGATATGCAGAAGACACAAACTTACGTATATGTAGAAATGTTGTATAAATGCATCCCCTGTATTTGAATTACAATGTCTTTCTGCGTTTGTATATTATACAAATCCAGAACTTCTAACCGCACTATGCCGTGATACTGATGATGGTGCACGCATGCGCAAGGGGCATTATTTGAATCTATAGGTAGAGTGGTCCAGCCATCTTTCCCCATGTGCGTTTATTATGAATCACATGTTAAAGTAGAAGTTTGTGCATTAAAATTTTTTATTCGCGAATAAGTTAGTTCAATAGTAAAGTTCCATTCCAATAACACACGTAAGTAATGTGTTATATTCGAAAGTCGAAACCTCTATACTTAAAAGTTTGACTAACCCTCTCTAATTCAAGAGGTCCTCATTTGAAAAAAATTAAATTAAAATAAAATAATAACGTTATAAGGGACGAGGTTTCACTTTCATCTTTTAAAGATTAATTATTTAATCGAAAATAATTTGTTACTGGTTCGTTATTGGCTGACTTAAATTGTGAAGCTCATCCGGGTTCTTTCTAAGAACCGATTTTACTTCTTGTTTATAAGAATGACTTCGATAAATTGTCTTTTAACTTTGACATAAAAATTTGCGTAGTCACTTCTGTTTGGTCGGCATTTAAAATTAGGGTCAGTGGCAGATACCCATATTAGTTTTGTTGTTGTTGTTTGTTATTAAGCGCAAACCTACACAAACGGTTATCTGTGCTCTGTCCATCACAGGTATCGAAACCCGGTTTCTAGTGGTATAAGTCCGCAGATATACCACTGTGCCACTGGGGTGGGGTGGGGTGGAGATCTATTAGCTTTGTCATAAACAAACAAACAAATCATTTCAAACAACTTTATCCCATTATTAATAATATTCTTGTGTTATGGATTAACCTTTAATTCTTCCGAAACGTCTTGATGTTAAATCTTCATGAAAATTTGTGTTATCTTCTAGATCTTTGAAGCTACATTCTGTGACACCCTTCTAGTGTCATTTTCTTATCAGTATTATTCACTACCAACAAATAGTGGGATCGATCGATATATCACAACGCCCGAACGGCTGAAAGGACGAATATGTTGGGCGGGAGATCACAAGTCTAGCGCCCTAATCACCAGGCCCTGTTCGAGACACACAAAGCAAGAATTTCGATGGTGAAATGAAACAATTTCAAGATAGAAGTCACATATAACGTAGGCTAAAAGAATAAAGAAAAAAGAACAATTTCATAGTTTGTAATGTTGTTTACCCACATTTCAACCACACTGAAATTTGAAAGCTTGTTGTAATCCTCTTGACAACGATTGCCTGTTTTTAACTTTTACAGAAAATAGTCAGCCAAACTCGCTGGGTATCTATAAACTATCTTTTCTCCTATTCGCTGATATAGCTCTGATTATGAAAAGTGAAAAGTTTGTTGTAAATCTTAAATAGTTTTTATTGTTCATTTTAAACGCAAAGTTATAGAATGAGCTATATGCGCGCTGTCCACCACGAGGAATCGAACCCTAGTTAGAAGAAGATCAGTTATGCCTAATTAGGAATAAAAATTTAACACTGTCACTTATAGCTACATTCATTACCTAATGAAATTACAAGAAAATAAGATATTCCGGATGTTACCATTCCATCCCTGAAGTTGGTTTTGTACTGTTACGACAGCGGATGTCACGCGACGCTGGAAGCATGCGCGCTTGAGTTTGTAGAAGGATCATGACTGTTCCTGGCAACTCTAGTCTTTTCCAGGCGCCCTCTATTTTTGTATATAAGCCCGGCAACTAAAGATTGCAGATAGATAGATATGTAGATAGATAATTGAGTCAAGCAATAAGTAGGCACCGTAAGTAAATTGCGTGAATCGTTGTGAGTTATAGCGTGTGTTTATAAAA
>NW_013668352.1:57622-58378 GCF_000517525.1 Limulus polyphemus | reverse complement strand
ACTTCTGGCAGGATCGAAGATGTCTGCATTAGGGTTTAGCTGCAGAGTCTGGGGTTGATTAGGTCCATGGCTAATATATCATCCCTGTGTAAAAGACAATAAATCTCCTTTAAAGCATTTAATTCACTTTGAAGTTTATAATCTTTTCCATTTGTACTTCATGTTGATGTTGTATTCTTTCTCTTCTTGTTCATTTTCTCGTCCTTCTTGTTTCTTTTGCTGTTCTTGTATTTCTGCCATCAAATCTGCTAAGTTGTAGTTTGATTTGCCAATTCTCGTTTCCATGTTGTTGTTTTTTCTATCCTACTTCTGACACCAATTTGTTATGTATCTGTTTGTTTGTTTGTTTCCGGTAGCAATTCTTTCTGATGATCTTTAGCGATACGAGTCATTTCTTGTTTAAACCAGTTTATTCTTTCTAGATACAATGTTTAGAACACAGAAGTTCCACAATTAGTACGTTTCTCGTTACTTTAAAACTTAACAACTTTTATAATACATGTTATAAATCATAGCGATTCACAATCTCGATAACTTCGCTTTCGACGAGTGAAAAACACACACTTTATGGCTCACTAGCTCGAAACTAACAGAATCATAAATTACACGGAACTCAAAGTAACTACTGCTCTCTCTCTTCATTAACCCAGCTTGCTTTTTCTGCCAGACTTATATATTAACGAAGAGGGCATATCCGACTTCCCCGATCATTCGAGAAACATCACGCACGCTACCAGCGCCAAACGCGTCAGCAGC
>NW_013668352.1:39162-56741 GCF_000517525.1 Limulus polyphemus | reverse complement strand
GTGAATATATTATAAATATCTTCTAATTTAGTGTCTTGAAAATGGCATTAATTTATTTTACGCATAGTCTGATCCCCAAAAGTGTCACTAATTAATTACGTACCATTTTGCCTTAAGAAGTATAATTTATTAATTGTGTCCATTAGGTCCATTAGTAAGCTTTTTTGTTTTTATTGTTATTAAGCACAAAGCTTCACAATGGACTATCTCTGTTCTGCCTACCAGGGGTATAAAAACCTGAATTTTACCCTAATAAGCCCTCAGACTTACCGTTGAGCCACCGGGGGACCTTTTGTTAAGCACTGTAGCGTTTAACTAATTGTTAGGCCTCACCAAGTATCCATTTTTGGCTTACCGAATATTAGTTGGCTAACTACGTGATAATCTAAATATTACATTTACATTCCCATAGTTATTAATAAGACTTTCGAGCGTTGCCTAGGGGATATCAAGCTGGACTGTGGATCCACGGCTCGCATCATGATGCTGTAAAAAAAAAAAAGAAAGAAAGAAACGGGCTACTTACTTTGGGGGCAGTGGGTACGTTATATGAATGCCACTCAAACCCCACTATTCAATTATAGTAACCCAAGAGTTGCTGGTTAGCGCTGTTGACTAAGTATTTTCCCTTTAGTCTATCATTTCAAAATTATGTACTGTTAGAGGAGCTAACCCTAATGTAGATTTGGGCGGATATCCGAAACAAAGCAAACCAACCTATAACTTTACTTCTATAATAGTCAAATTCTTGTATATTTCAGTTTTTAGACAGGGAATTAGTCATACAGCACTCTTTGTTCCGTCTTGTGTAAACTTTCTTTCTCTATAAGTCCTATAAACTCTGCGAAATACAATATATCAGTCCTGAGCTAGAAACTAAAGAAATTTCTTTGCGTATATTTTGAGACATTTGAAACTGTCTATATTTGCTTGGTTTTTCTCCTATACTATCTTGTGGATTTGGGTTTACTCAGGGATTCTTGACTGTCTATATTTAATTAGTTCTACTTCTATACTATCTTGTGGATTTGGGTCTTCTCAGGGATTCTTGACTGTCTATATTTCATTAGTTCTACTTCTATACTATCTTGTGGATTTGGGTCTTCTCAGGGATTCTTGACTGTCTATATTTCCTTGGTTCTACTTCTATACTGTCTTGTGGATTTGGGTTTTCTCAAGGGTTCTTTACTGTCCATATTTCCATGGTTGTGATTTTAGCCTTCTGAAGGTTTTTCACTGACAGACTTCAAAGTATTTTGTCTATAGTGTCTTATATGTTTGTGTCTTAAATGTACTCTCTCACTAGATAAAAAATACTTAATTAATATAAACTTATAGCTCTGGATCTATAAAAGGACCTTTCAGTAATTGTATCTGTTATTCTTCGATTCCTTACCATAGTCCATTTTTAACCACGCATGTCTGGTCTTAAAAGTTCCCTGATTAAGACAACTGGCAAATATCGCATAATTTTTACATTACATCATCTTGTAAACTGACAATAGATCTTCCAGATTATAGATTATACCAACTTGTAAAATGATAATATCTTCCCATTTGTGTATTAAATAATATTGTAGTCAAATTTTCACCATTTGTAGATTGCATATTTTTGTAAACAAACAAAAATATTATAATTTTGAGATTACATCATCTTGTAGATTGACAAAAGATTTTTCCAATTATAAATATTACCACTTTGCACGCAATAAAAATATCCATTTTCACATTTCCTTTTCTTATAAATAGACAAAAACCTTTATATTTCATGATAATATAAACAAAGTCCTTCAACTTTTAAGATTACATAACAAAGATTATTTAATTTCCAAATTACACCAGTGCAAACTGGAATAATTCTTTTTCCATTTTTCTATTACTTCACGTTGTAAACAATGTTCTCACAATTTCTAGATTATATCATCTTATAATAAACAAGGGTTTCATCTTTTATTGGATATATAATCATTTAAATAATCATCTTATAATTTCTAGATTACATCATCTTGTAAGTAGAGTTCTCATCTTTTCTAGATTACATCATCTTGTCAACAAAGTTGTCATCATTTATGGAATACGTCGTCATGTAAGCATAAATCTCATCATTTCTAGATTATAACATCTTATAAAAAAAGTTGTCATCATTTCCAAATTACATCATCTTATAAGTAGAGTTATCATCTTTTCTAGATTACATCATCTTGTAAACAAAGTTGCCATCATTTCTAGATTGCATCATCTTGTAAACAAAGTTGTCATCATTTATGGGTACGTCATCATATAAACATAAATCTCATCATTTCTAGATTACATCATCTTATAAAGAAAGTTGTAATCATTTCTGAAACCACATATAAAACTTTTAGTTAGCTAAAAGAAGTTACCCCTGTAAGCACTAGCTTAACTTACTTGCTGTCCACCTTACTACTGCGGGTCGTTACTGACGAATCCCCCCCCTTCCCTTCCACATTAAACCGGTCGGTTCTATAACTATCCTGATTGAGTTCTTCAATCTCGTGCACGACTGTCCAGTTCAGTTGCATCAATTTTGATCAAAGCAGTCTCTTCTTTTTTTGCCTTTATTTTTAGTGATTCGAAGACCACTCACAGAACTAACATAGTTAGGCACATACCAAAAAAAAGGGAGAGAGAGAATTTTCAGTGAGTAATAGTTGTAAAGTTGTAATACATATCCTTCTGTTTCATCTAGTAGTTTTTTAACTTAAGAATACTTGTTGATAAATTATATGTGGAAATCCAAGTACTAAAAGTGACAGCTTGTTTATAGAGTGAGATAAGGCTCAACTACTGACACACCACCGGTTAGATTATGCGTTTTTCTTCCCTGATGAATTGATTACTTCCATAAAATATTCACGTGCCAAGAAAACTGTGAGAAAGCCAAGGGGCTTCTCTTGAAAACTGTGGCATTTTGAAACGTAGCGACAAGCGAAATTACTAGGCTATGTCTCTGCCGAGAGCCACTTGCTGTTTTATCCAGTGGCCATTTACCAGAGGTGAGGACCCATGGTTGAGCTTGTCAGCAAGAGATTGGTTGTTGATAATCTCCGACGTAGACAAATTGTGTAGGACAAGAGTTGCTAGTAGAGTGTCTTTAAGTAATAATTCCACCCAACTTTCTATTCGCCATGTCATAACTAACACTGTTCAGGAAAATTACATAATTTCGTGAAAGTTTCGAAATGAGCATCTGGTCTTCAGAAAAAAAAAAAAAAAAGGCTGATGATGACAAAACCTTGTCGAAACGATGTACATTTGCTGTTATGTTAAAGTTATATTAAAGTTTTTCTTCATTACCCATTCAAGCCGTCTCCAAGCATTATTCAAAGTAAATGTGTTTGCTTGTATGTGCGTTTTGAAAATATTATTGTATCGTCGTAAGTTGTTTGTGTGTGTGAAAGAGAGACGAGCCAGATATTTACAAACTTTTCTCTCAATAATAATAAAGATAGCGACTAGAGTTGATTTTAGGGGGCGCTGTTGTAATGGATCCTTTAGTTTTACAGGTAAATAATAAAACAAAAATCAAATGATAGCTGGATATTTACATAGAAGCTATACTGTATATGCACATAGGTGAAACTGAACTGTGGAATTGATACTTTAATCACTGACCTTTCTCCCAGCTTTGTTGTTGTGGAGATTCATCAGTGATCGAGCATCCCACTCGAGCTCTCGTGCGTCCAGGAACCTGCGAGCTAGTCTCATCCCGTAGCGGACGTCAGCACTGCAGCCTCCCCACTTCCAGTCCCCCCATAGACTCATCCCGGCCTTCGTCCGATCACAACCGCACCTACTGATGTTCCCTCGACTGCACGCCTGGGTTACAGAGTACGTTACACCTGCGGAACTGATGGCGTAAACATACGCCGCTTCTCGGCTACCTGCGTCAAGATTAATATATTGATTACAGATGTTTTTAATAGTTACATGTCGCCTGATTTATTACGTATACCTAGCTGTATACTCCCTATTGGTTAGTCCACTGCTACGTTTGTAGTTAAACAACGCTCCTATTTCCATATTTATTCTTAGGTAAACAATACAAACAAACAGATACGTACTTAATATTGTATTTGTAATTAAATCGTATCATATAGCTTAATAAAATATTACAAAGGTTTGAGTACTTTATATTAAAACGATTTTAGATATGCAAATCAGCAAGTCATATGACAACCATATCCTATAAACAGTCGCAGTATCAGAACTACATTTTAGCATGGTTTTGTGTTACCTAGGAAGTGTGATACCACCCATGTTGACTACTTTTCGGAAGAGTAAATAATAATCATTTCCGACCCAAAAGATACATACATTCAAATCATAAAAAATGTGTTTAGATCGAGGATTTAGAATTTCCAGGACGGTGGTGGTATCCTTTATAATTAATGGTATTGAAAACAAAAGAATGAGGATCAACTTGAGGAACCAAGACCATCCCAAAGAGGTCTGCAACAAGTCGTATCCCAGCCAAGCAAACTGCGACGTTTTGTAACTGGTGAAAGTCCATAAACACAAAAACCTGTAGCAAAAGCCACCCACATACCCAAGGCAGTATTATAAAACATTATCAAAATATCACGTGTTCACGGTTTGTTTCCACGACATATCTATTCAATCGTCGCATATCTCAAGCAGCTGGAGAATAAAACGTAATTCCACACTATTTTCACGCTATTCCACATGATATTCTTTATTTCTATACGACTAGAGTGTTAAAACAGGCTCTTGGTAATCATTGTCCTCGTACACTTGATATATTCTGGAAACAATGCAAGGTTGAGTAAAATGTTTTGGACATGACAAAACGACGAAGACTTTTCATTTAACACTTTGCACGGTTGTCAGATAGAAAATGACCGGATGTGGTATCAAGGGCTTTAACAACATGGTACTCATCATTTGTACAGATCCAAATAGTCAAGGTTTTCTAACTAGTTGAGAACTCGCTTTACTTACTCATCAAAACGTTTTAATTACCACTGTGTGACTTTTTTGAAATACACCCGCATGTATAGTCACAACAGATCCATCGTTCGACACATGTAGTCAGGGATATGAAAGCCATATACACATCTGGTTTCATACGTTTGTGTCAAACTAGTAGTGACCGAACTTATATACACAATAAACAATTATTGTTAACTGAAGGATTAAGTGTAAAAAGGTATAACAAGGAATATCATAAGTACTGAAAAAAAAAAAAACTTGCACCGGTTCTTAGCAAAAGAGGGCGCTGGCTATAATTATAACCTAACTCTCGGATTTAGTTCACTCGTATAATTTCATTGAAGTCACTTAATGCCACTAGGTGGCTCTATTCAGGCATTTCAAGTAAAGTTTAACAAAAGTCTGGCATCAACAACGTCTTAGGCACGCGTGTCCAAGCTGGTGATGATCGAAGTGACCAAAAGACGAGTCTCAGAACAAGCTGCTCTGTCGACTTTTTAATTTGAAACCTAAACCTTCCATGATCAATATAAATTTTAACTTAAAAAGCGTTAGTAGTAATAAGTGATATGAATTGCAACATAAATACTTGTTACTAAATTAATGGAGGTTATAATTATTTTTCTACGTGGATTAATAGGTCATTACAATGCTCAATAGATGGCGATACAATACAATTTAAATATAAATTTACTAGTGATCGTTTCTTTATTTATTTGGAAATAATATTAAAATGTAATAATTTAAGCTATTCTCGTGATTCGAAGTAAAAGTTTTGTTTCTAGTGCAGCAAAAACACTTTTTTGCACAAAATATATCATATCTTTACTACAAGTTTTATCCAAATTTTCCTTGTGAACACATGCAGTAAATATGTCTAATATTAAACTTACTTCTACAAGAAAATTAAGTAGCTGTTGTTAATTAACACTATAAAACATTTATTCGGGTCACCATGTGAATTAAAAGGATCCTAAAATTTGTGGGCCTAACCTGGCTTGGTGGTTAGAGCGCTCGTCTCGCAAATCTGAAGGTCGCGGGTGCGAATCCTCATTACCGAACATACTCGCCCTTTCAGCCGTGGGGGTGTTATATATGTGACGGTCATTCCCACTATTCATAGATAAAAGAGTAGCACAAGAATTGGCGATGGGTGGTGATGACTAGCTGCTTTCCCTCTAGTCTTTCACTGCTAAATTGGGGACAGCTAGCGCAGATAGCCCTCGTGTAACTTTGCGCGACATTCAAAACAAACCAAACCTAAAATATGTAGAAAAATGTACTATTTTTAGCTTCATGTCAAATACTTATTTATTTGTACGCTGGTAACATATATACACTATCTAAGATTATAAAACTGGAGGTATGGCTGCTCTAATATGTTGACTCAAATAAACCACCAGCTAAGACTATAGAAGTATAACGTACTGTAACATGGTAGCTTTGGTAAACCACCAGCTAAGACTATGAAGGTGATGTACTAGATATCTTTCAAATAAAACAATTTCATTTCAGTAAGATAATTGAACTGGGAATTATTATCTAACATAATCTTCATTTTAGTTAATTTATGTACATTTTGCTCGATGGGAGACAAAAAGACGAACTGAATACACTACGTAAAGAATACTTGTTAACTGCAGGCATATCATATATGTTTATATCTGGTTTCGTTATTCACATAACTTTTTTTCGTTTATTTAGTTCGTATACAATTTTAGCACAAATGCATGGTCCAGAAATTCATTAGATTGCCTTGTTATACATGCTTGGTTTCTTTGTTCTCTAGAGTAGATAATATTTATTCCGGCTAAGAGGATATTACAGTAAGATATAGCGTCCGGGTTGAAAGGAATAGCGACTGTAATATCCTTTGTTGGCCGAGCTGACGTTGTCTGAATCTAACAGCCAACCAATGCTGTGAAAGAAAAAGGTCACGAGGTACGCTGTCGACTAGATAAAAAACTGTATTTACCTGTTGAGTTCAGGTGCGATTTCTTGAATCAGTTCTAACAGGAGATTGTGCAGAGAAAACCATACTTGAAAATAATCGTGTTTTAGTAGAGGTTCGATTGTGATTCTCTCTGAGTAAGTACATAGGCTGTGTTTTCTTTTTATGTGTTATATAATAAAATTGTGTTCATTTTTACTAAATCTGTCCAGTCTCGTTATTTATACGTAGTAGGAAGCCTCAATTAAGTTATCAGATTCACAATTATTTTCCTAACTTTCAAAGCGAATGTACTGTTATTAATAGGTGTTATTGTCGTGAAATCAGTTTTTAAGTAAAAATAACACATATATGCACCTTTAGAACTACAACTCGAGAGAGTGCTTTCAGATCAACGGATCAAGTTTGTCCCCACTCAGCTAGCAGCATCATTTAGATTTTTTAACAAATGATGTTGAACTAACACTGATGTGTAAACGTCTTGGATCAAGTTTGTCCTCACTCAGCTAGTTGCATCATTTAGAGTTTTTTAACAAATGATGTTGAGTTGACACTGGTCTGTAAACGTCTTGGATCAAGTTTGTCCCCACTCAGCTAGTAGCGTCATTTAGATTTTTTTAACAAATGATGTTGAGTTGACACTGGTCTGTAAACGTCTTGGATCAAGTTTGTCCCCACTCAGCTAGTAGCGTCATTTAGATTTTTTGACAAATGATGTTGAACTAACACTGATCTGCAAACATCTTGGATCAAGTTTGTCCCCACTCAGCTTGTAGCATCATTTAGATTTTTTTGACAAATGATGTTGAACTAACACTGATCTGCAAACGTCCTGGATCAAATTGTCCTCGTTCTGCTGGTAGCATCATTTCGATTTTTTATCATATTCTGCTGAATTACCAATGATCCAAGTACTTTTTAGTTCAAACTTGACCAGGCTTGACCAGTTATGTTAAATATCCGTTGACCATAAGACATTTTTGGTTGGATTTTACCTCACTCTGCTGGTAGCATAATTCAGATTTTTATGAAATTATGTCGAATTAACACTGATCTACAAACGTTTTGTGTCAGATTTGTTCATGCTCTGCTTGTAGCAAAACTTAGGTTTTCATCACATTATGTTGAGCTACTAGGACGTTTACAGATCAGTGTCAGTTCAACATCATTTGTTAAAAAATCTAAATGATGCTACTAGCTGAGTGGGGACAAACTTCATCCAGAATGTCTTTGGATCAGTGGTAATTTAATATTTGATAGAAAACGATATCGATATTACCAGCAGAGCGAGGAGAAATTGAACAAAAAAGAGACCTCTTCCTGGGAATTCAGAGCTGTCATCGAACTTTAGATGGTTTCTGATTGGTCTAGCTAGAAAAGACAATTTGATAAGCTTTCTAGCTATAAGTTTTTAAAGTCAGTTTTGGTCGAAAATACAGATTTATCTCGTGTTGGGAAGGTAGATAAAGAGATTACTGATCTTATATTGCAAAAAGAAATCATGTATTTATTCAGTCAACTTACAAGATATAGCTAATATTTCCAACAGCTGAACAGTGTAAATACATTTATTGTTTAGTTTTCTACGTCATCTTTGATGCCTATGTATTTGTTTGTATTTGATTTACATCAACGCTCACTTTTATCCCGTCGTGGTCATCAACCTCACCTGGAATTTACCTGGCGGCCAGATCATCTCAATCCTGTTACTGTGGTGTTTACTTGGGTTTACCTTCAATATTGCCAAATGCGATACGTATTCTAAGGGTTTGTGCATAAAGAATGCACTACTACATCTACGAATTACTCTGTACGCATACTGATCACTGTACCTACATATTCTGTAAGTATACTAAAGTCTGAACTACACACACACACACGCACGCACACACTGGAGGTTCTGTTCATATACTAAATACTGTGTATACACAATGCAATGTAAACTGTACATACAGATTCTGTAAGTATACTGAAGTCTGAACGTACACACACTGGAAGTTCTGTTCATATACTAAATACTGTGTATATAGAATACACTGTAAACTGTACTTACACGTTCTGTAAGTATACTGAAGTCTGAACGTACATACACACTAAAGATTCTGTTCATATACTAAATATTGTTTATATACAATACACTGTAAACTGCATATTATTTACACGTTCTGTAAGTATACTGAAGTCTGAACGTACACACACACTAAAGATTCTGTTCATATACTATATACTGTTTATATACAATACACTGTAAACTGTACTTACACGTTCTGTAAGTATACTGAAGTCTGAACGGACATACACACTAAAGATTCTGTTCATATACTAAATACTGTTTATATACAATACACTGTAAACTGTACTTACACGTTCTGTAAGTAAACTGACGTCTGAACGTACACACACACACTAAAGATTCTTTTCATATACTAAATACTGTGTTCGTTATTCAAAAACCTATGAGGTAATAAAGAAAACGTGGCAAACAGAGAAAAGTCCTTGAATCTAAAGATGGTAAAATTAGCCTATAAACGCAAGCCTATACTTGCAAAGTCGTCAATAAATTAATGTTGCTTTTTTTTAGATGAAAAACAATCGAACAACTCATATATCAAAAAAAAAAAAACATTAATTAAATGAAATAGTCTCCATTCTTATCGATGGTGCTTTTCCATCTTACATTCAGTTTGTTAATTCCCTGATTAAGGAAATCACTTGGCTTTGAAGCAAAAACATGTCGATGTCCTCTTTAACACCTTTCACATTTGCATACGTTTTCCCATTAAGATGGTGTTGCAGCGAACGAAAAAAGATGGTAATCTGATGGTGCCATATCTGGAGAATATGGTGAGTGGGGGAGAACTTCCCAACCCAACTCCATAATATTGTGTTGCGTCAAACGTACCACATGTGGACGTGCATTGTCGTGAAGAAGAACACCTTTCCGAATGACGAGTGAAGGGGGCGTTCTGATGAAGGGCTTGATTTAAACGTTCCAGTTGCTGACTATAGCTCTCTGCATTGACAGCTCGCTGGGGATTGAGGAGTTCGAAATGAATTACTCCTTTGATGTCCAACCAAATGCAAAGCATCACTTTCTGCGGATGGAGTCCAGAGTTTGGGGTCGGAAATGTTTTTTTTTCTAGGACTGAGCCATTGTTTTTGGCGTTTAATATTCACATAGAGAATCCATTTTTCATCACCTGTGATAGTTCTGTCCAAAAATGGCTCATACGCATTACGCACCAGAAGAGATGAAGCAACGTTCACACGTTGGAAGCAATGATCATTGGAAGTTATTGAGACACCAAACACCTTCTTTATGGAGTTTTCCGTATTCCTTAGATGTTTACGTATTTTTTAATGAGAGTCATGCAATTTCAGGGCCATTTCTCGAGTGTGTTGCCTTGGGTCAGACTCAACAAGTGCCTTCAGAGCATCAATATCAATTCCAACATGTCGCCCTCTGCCATCACAGTTTTTAAGGCTAAAGTCACCTGAACGAAATTTACTGAACTATCGTTGACAATTACGAACGTTCAAAACATTTTCATAAACTTCTTTGATATTATTTGTGCCTACAGAGACGTTGTTTCCCTTCATGTATTCAAACAGCATTACATGCCAAACGTGTGTCTCGTCGTGTGCCATCACTATAAGGGATTAAAGTATACTAAACTTTACACATTATATAGGCTACCATAAAGTGACGTTTAGGCGGTTCGTTTAACTATTATACGTGATGTACGTTTTTTAGGGGTTGTTAATGAAAGTGTTCCAAAACGCGACATTAATTTCTTGACGATCTAATAAATTCAGGGTTAATGGGGAGCAGAGTTAATTCTAAGTTCAGATTTTTTTATTGGTGTTGGATTTTTAAAATAAAAGTGATTGAGATACATGTTATCTAGTTTTTTGACCTCAACTAATTACTGCTGTTAGTTCCAACTAGTAAATAAAAAGCACAGAATAAATAAAGTTGAGGTGAACGTAGGTTAGGCGTGGCTGGCGTGTACTAGTTACTTGTTTGTTATGGACAACGAAAAAGGAAAGTTAACTGTAAGCAAGGACATTGTAACAGGTAATGGATTTTGAAGTTTGCTACAAATTAAGCAAAATTTAAGCCATATAAACAGAGAAATACGATCACGTGTTTGTTATTAATAAAAGATCAAAAACAAAGACAACTCCATAAGTATTCGGTCATCTTCTTCTTAACAAAACTATAATGAATAACCCATGTGAATATGAACAATGCAACACGTGTCTTGGAAGGTCGGCAGCTGTCACAGACAGGTAAACTGGAGTTAAAATGTCACGAGAAAAGAAGGTCACGTACCTTTTCACAGAAGTGGTTATTGGGTGCATCAGTGGTATTGTGAGTACACGAGACGTTTTACCCCGCCTACCTAGGTAAATATCAAACAAAGCTACACGCCTGTCACCAAGTCCAGTACCCAGGACTTTTATGAGAGTCCAGTATCGTAACTCAGCACTCCTGTGGGAAGGGCTGTATATTGTAAACCGATTTTCACAACTTATTGTGGCATATAAAATTATATAAAACCATTTTGCTTCGAATTATAAAGTTTGAAAACCTTTTGGATTGGTATTGAAAACAAAACGTTATTACAAGTTTAACAAAGCAACAAATGTACAACGTTAGACTTGTGTTAAAATATTTTTTCCGTACCCATTCAAACCGTCTTCAAACTTTATTGTGCCAAAATGGGATCTTCGCCCCCAAATTTGCTTTGAATTAGTTGTATCAGAAAAAGGGTCTACATTTGAAGTGTACGAGTTGTCCTAAGAGTGAACACGATGTTCCCAGAGATTCACGACCGATCCTAAATGATTCAGGCTGGGTAACATATCTATAGTCATAACTAACAGTCTGTCTAGCTGTTAATTATTCAACACTTAGTTTTCTGTCTGTACGGGTTTTGTTCTACGTATGGCAATAATTTATAAACTGTGATCGAGCTCCGTGCCACAAGAAGGCTTACTGCTTTCAATGAGACTGAAATTCTGTGTTGTCTTAAATCAAGTTGCGTTCGATAGTTTCTTTCATATCTTTAAAAATAACCCACTAGTAGTTCAGCGGTAAGCTTGTGAGTTAATAATGCGAAACTGCGAGGTTCGATCCTTGCAATGAGCACAGCACAGGTAGCCCAGTGTGTGTACATTGAAATAAGTTAATCTTTAAAATAACTAATGCGCTAACTAGACCAGTTTTGACCAAACTTGAAACGGTTTGATTTTCTAGAATGTTAAAAATCACTACAATCTAAGTACAAAATGAAAACCAACATCAGGAAGTAATACCAATCGTATATGTTCTTATGGTTACTTTACTTGAGAATAATTTGATTGTCTAGAAATTTAGAAATCACTACAATCTAAGAACAAAATACAAACCAACACCAGGAAATAATACCAAACTTATAGGGTTTTTGGCTATCTTATCTTGTAAGAATGTGATTTTCTAAAACAGTAGAAATCTGTACAATCTAAGAACAAAATACAAACTAACACCAGGAAGTGTTTTGTGGCTACTTTATCTACTTCAACTCCTACTGATATGCACTTCCTAAATTCAGATGTTCACCTAACAATTTGAGAGGAGAACCTCTTAATTTTACAGGGCAGGTCTCAGACATCGAATACAACTAGTATCCCTACATTTGAAGTCAACACCCCAGGAACCACTACTTAATTAGTATCCCTACATTTGAAGTCAACACCCCAGGAACCACTACTTAATTAGTATCCCTACATTTGAAGCCAACACCTCAGGAACCACTACTTAACTAGTATCCCTACATTTGAAGCCAACACCCCAGGAACCACTACTTAACTAGTATCCCTACATTTAAAGCCAACACCCCAGGAACCACTACTTAACTAGTATCCCTACATTTGAAGCCAACACCCCAGCAACCACTACTTAACTAGTATCCCTACATTTAAAGCCAACACACCAGGAACCACTACTTAACTAGTATCCCTACATTTAAAGCCAACACCCC
This sequence comes from Limulus polyphemus, assembly GCF_000517525.1. Taxonomy (NCBI): domain Eukaryota; kingdom Metazoa; phylum Arthropoda; class Merostomata; order Xiphosura; family Limulidae; genus Limulus; species Limulus polyphemus. The sequence goes on along the minus strand of NW_013668352.1, from coordinate 43,790 downwards.
AGGAATCACTACTTAACTAGTATCCCTACATTTGAAGCCAACACCCCAGCAACCACTACTTAACTAGTATCCCTACATTTGAAGCCAACACCCCAGGAACCACTACTTAAATGCATGAAGCCATTCAAGTTGTAAAAATTCCTGGCGATTTGGAACTCTCGCCCAATGAACGAAATATCCTTAATAAATGACTTAAGTTTGTCCCTATCAGAAGTAGTGTTGACACAATGGAAGATATCGAACGTTTTTTTTTCACAGACTAGGACTGAAAACTCATTTTTCCAAAATTTCTTCTAAAATTACCCCTTCCTGTGATCCCTTTTCTAAATTTTCTTCAAACACTCCTCATAGACGCCACCCTCCGGTAAGTTCATCGTACTTGATTACTTCATTCGTTAGTGTAGGAATGAAATCAACGAATTAGATTTAAACCTGAATACTGAATCTGAAAATATCTCTCATGATGAACAATTAGCTTTAAATAGTCTGCAACAAAGAGACGACATAGAGCAAGAAATTCCTAAACTATGTGTTTTTGTAGCTACTTTACCATAGCAATGTTTTATCTTTAATAACCAGCGTCACCTAAGTAAACTTACCAATCTTCGTTGGAAGAGAAATTTAACAAAGGAAATCAACCTTATACTAATCAACGCTTAGATTGAGTTTTTCAAATGATCATCTATTGAATATTGGAGTACTTTCAGTGTTGCAGAATAAATATATTCGACTAAAAAGGTAGTTCCTGTGATTATGGAAAGATTTCATTTCTTTAAAGCTTGTATAATAGTAATCATGTAGTAAAATGTGAGGAATACTGATAAATGAAAATATATAATTAATAAAGATGAGCAGGAGTAAGAGAAATGTATAAAGCGTAAGAGCTGACGAGTTACATAAAATAGAAGGTGTTAAATAAATTCAATATTTTTCAATACATAAAAAGTAAATACACGAATTGCATATAAAAATTAACTTACTCCATTTTGTACCCAAATTTTCTATTGGTTTGTTGTACTTTCCAGGGGGGGGGGCTCTCTACTGATTTATTTCATTTTCTATAGAGAATTATCATTGGTTTGTGATATTTTTTACGAGGTGTTCCTATCGGCTTTCTCCATTTTCTCCAGAGAGTTCTTATTGCTTCATCATATTGCTTACTTCGATTTGATAACAACATAAAATAAAAACGAACTACTCCAACATAAAATATCTTATGAAACTTATCCTTCTAAAAGATCATACTTTGAAGAAGTAATACATTCAGTTAGCAAAATATGAATTAATTCTGACAGAGTTGTAAATAAATGTTTTTAGCTCGTCATACAATTTTACTCGCACAAAGGGTGGTAATAATGGAGCCTAAAATGTAACATGTAATACTAAAAATCATACGTTGTGTTTTGTAGTAATTATCCGTTATATCTACTGTCAGCATTATGAAAATACGGAGGAAAAATATGTTTTATTAGAATTTCTTAAGTCTATGTTCCACAAAAAATATGTTTTAGAGAAATCTATTTTGGTAAATTATAAATGAGTACGTTACCATTGTTCAATTGAGGAACCAACAAAAGTTATTATATGTTTTATTTAGACTGTTACCTGGAAGTAAGAGTATTAACATACAGAGTTGAAACATTTGTTTGTGTAATGAGTAAAAAAGATAGATTTGTTACCTGTACATTACAATGTGCAATAAGGGTTAAAGAGAGTGATAAAAGCACAATTTAATCATGATGAGATTAACTCCTGGAATAAGCATGGGATGATAAGTGGTTAACATTTCGTGGTAAGAAGATAACATTTTAAGTACTTGATGGTAAAATTGTTATTTAATCATAACAATCAGCTCTCGGTAAACCTACCTATATATTGAGGGGTATAAATAAAGTTTACCGTAAACCCATCTATACAGTGAAAGATATAAATCTATCAATATAGTAAACTTGTTGTAAACAACTTACATGGTGACAAGATTAAACCTACAAACATACTGAACTCGCTGTAAACCTACCTACGTAGTGAGAATAATAAATCAACCAATATTATGAACTCGCTGTAAACCTACCTACATGGTGAGATGAATAAATCTTCCAACATAAGGAACTCGCTGTAAACCTACCTACATTGTGAGAAGAATAAATGAACCAACGTAATGTACTCGCTGTAAACCTACCTACATGGTGAGATGAATAAATCAATCAGTATTATGAACTCGCTGTAAGCCTACCTACATTGTGACGTAACGGTTTAAAATTAACATGCCGCTACAATCAGAGTTCAACAACAAAAACACAATTTATTCACAATAACAACACTTAATAAATACAGTTTATAAACAAATGCCTGGCCAAAACTTTTCACAATACTAATAAGTAATTTATCATGAATATTAATAAGTTATTTATCATGAATACTAATAAGTTATTTATCATGAATATTAATAAGCCAATAATAATAGAAACAGAACCACAAAAAACCTAATTCCAGAAAATATATACAACAATGACAATATTTTCAAACAATATCTTTCAATAACAATAACAATATCTTACAAACAGCAATAACTATACTCTTCAATATCTATCTCACGACTCTCTCTTAGTGAAGTTTCTGGCAGGGTATTTATTCACTAAGTAGATCACGAGAGTACAACCTCATGTGATCATAAATTTACATAATCTTCTGCTATATTAATAATACCTGTACATCACCGCTAGAGAAACTGGTGTCAGTTTCATCATACACAGATATATTTACTCAAAATACAAATTATTATGTGGAAGGTGAGTTAGCGTTTTAATGCAACTAAAAATTATAGACAAATTTAACGATAGAAGGAAATAATAAATGAACGATAAACACAATCATAATCATAAAAAATATATAACTTGCTATCTTATAGTGAGAGGTATAAACCTACCATCATAATGAACTCACTGTTAACATAAATACATAGTGAGAGGTATAAACCTACAAAAATAGTAATATCACTGCATATTGAAAGGTATAAACCTACCACCATAATGAACTTGCTATTAACATACCAACAAAGTGAGAGGTATAAACCTACCAACATAGTGATCTCACTGCATATTGAAAGGTATAAACTTACAAACATAGTGATCTTACTGCATATTGAAAGGTATAAACCTACCAACATAGTGATCTTACTGCATATTGAAAGGTATAAACCTACCAACATAGTGATCGTACTGCAAATTGAAAGGTATAAACCTACCATCATAATGAACTCGCTGTTAACATACCAACATAGTGAGTGGTATAAATTTACCAACATAGTGATCTTACTGCATATTGAAAGGTATAAACTTACAAACATAGTGATCTTACTGCATATTGAAAGGTATAAACCTACCAACATAGTGATCTTACTGCATATTGAAAGGTATAAACCTACCAACATAGTGATCTCACTGCATATTGAAAGGTATTAACGTTGTTCTTTGTGTCTAACCCAATCCTGCCACTCTTAGAACTCAACAGGTGTTTAATTACAAGGCTGTGATTACTTAATTTGTAAGAAGTCCTTAACTAGCAAGTGCTAGTGAGTTAATTCAATTGGTAGAGCACTTAGTAGTGTGATTGGTCTTGGGTTGACATACAGCTCTTGAGAAAGAAAATTGATAAACCCATTTTTTTATTTGCTCGGCTAGGATTCGAAACCGAGACTTTTCTTTTACCAAGTATATTAAAAGGTTAATCTACTAATAATTAAATCACTTTTTTTAAACAACTACCACATATTCCCATTTCTGTAATAATCCTATTGCTGATGACCAGAATTCGAACCCAAAACCTTCTATATAACAGGTGAGTGCTATACTAACCGAGGAAGATGGTTAACCTACCAGCTTCTCTGGTATGACGCTTTTTCAAGAACTCAAACAACACTTGAATACTGTGCAAGTTTAGCATAATTACAAATATCACAAGAACACTTTGACTACCCCTTGATCTCTTAACTAAAATTTCGAACTTAAGTGTGGGGGAGGGGCAAATTATCAAAAGACTCCAAAGAACCATTTCATTGTCAATTGTAGGAAAACTCAAGAGGAATAAAATAACTGTTAACAATTTCATTAAAATAACTGCCGATTTTTTTAGCTATTAAATCTTACACTTTATTGAGTGCGAGAAATTAGTTAAAAAACATCAACAGCTCTTCTACACATAACACGTTCTTAATCATCTACACGTGAAACGTTCTTAATCATCTATACGTGAAACGTTCCTACTCTTCTTCACATGACACGTTCTGACTATTCTATATATCACACGTTCCTACTCTTCTACACATGACACGTTCTGACTATTCTATATATCATACGTTCCTACTCTTCTACACATGACACGTTCTGGCTATTCTATATATCACACGTTCCTACTCTTCTACACATGACACGTTCTGACTATTCTATATATCATACGTTCCTACTCTTCTACACATGACACGTTCTGACTATTCTATATATCACACTTTCCTACTCTTCTACACATGACACGTTTATTATTCTATATATCATACGTTCCTACTCTTCTACACATGACACCTTCTGACTATTCTATATATCATACGTTCCTACTCTTCTACACATGACACC
>NW_013668352.1:33255-38244 GCF_000517525.1 Limulus polyphemus | reverse complement strand
CTATTCTATATATCATACGTTCCTACTCTTCTACACATGACACCTTCTGACTATTCTATATATCATACGTTCCTACTCTTCTACACATGACACGTTCTGACTATTCTATATATCACACGTTCCTACTCTTCCACACATGACACGTTCTGACTATTCTGTATATCACACTTTCTTACTCTTCCACACATATGCACTTAAATAAAAAGCTTCCGTATTCTCAGTGCAATGAGTAACGTCCATCCACGGGGGGTGTAGTCTCCAAGGTGTGCCGGACAGGTGCCAGTCGTGTTATATTGGGCTCAGGCGCCCGTAAGGGAAAGACGAAAAAGGTTGGAAATAGCTGGACAGCATCGAAGAGTATAGTCAAGCTTTTGTTTTTAAAATACACAAAGTCATATGATTTTACACGGTATCCAAAACGAACATAATAAATATGCATAAAGCACTGATTATACTTATATTTAAAAACTCATTTTGTATGATCTTGTAAGCTTACCACATCCTTGCTGATTTAGTTTTCCTGCATAATAAGAATTTGATATTACTACAAAATTTATTACTTAAGATTCTATTCTGAAAAAGGTTATACTGATATTAGGGAAACGTGTCAGAATTCCGTGACATGAACATTTGTTTCAAGTGACAGTTAACTCTGTAACACTAGAAACTGACGATTATTAGTTTCATCTGGAGATTGAGAAAATCCTAACAAAATACATAAATCTAACACATGTTAACAAAAGCTAAATCTAACACATGTTAACACCACATACATTTATGTTAGATGTATGAAATTCGAGAGTAATTGTACAATATGTAGTGACTGCTTCTTACTTTCACACTATACATTAATACCGAGTGACTAGTTCTTATTTCACACAGATAGCCCATTTTGTAGCTTTTTGCTTAATTACTTACAAAACGGTCAGCAGAAGTGTTTGACCAGTTATTGACTAGTTACAGGGTTTTCGTCAACAGTAACGTACTTTTGGGATACAAGCTTGTAATTTCGAATCTAAAGGTTTAGCACACAATTCAATTATCTTATAACTTTGGGCATTATTTGGATATAAAAATATCTTAATTATAACTTTTGAAGGATTTAAAGACTGGAAAATTTATATCATAAGCAGTTTAATGGGCAATCTTAATATATATATATATTTAATAGCCTATAATAAAATATATTTTATTAACATTAAAATAATAGAACGTTAAATAGTTGTACAATAAATACGATTTATTAAAAACAGGTGGCCCAGGGGTGGAAGAATTAAAATACTGAAAATTTGTATTATAAGTTCTTTGTTGTAATAGAAAAGTGTGTAAATTGAAGATTATGGATGTATATAAGTCAGAATCTTAACTTTACCTATTACTTCTAATCATGGTGACGTACAACACCACCGAAACACGTAGTCTTTTAATCGCTACGCTCTGTTTTTGTTTCTTTGTTTTGTTTGTAATTAACCACAAAGCTACATAATGGACTATCTGTGCTCTGCCAACCACGGGTATCGAAACCCGGATTCTAGCGACATACCGCTGTGCCTCTGGGGCCTCTGTTTTTGATAAATCTTTTTTATTTTCAATATTATACACATGCACAAGTACAGTTAAATATATTTAAATATGTTATCGTTTTTTTAGAATTGTAGTGCGTGCTGAAGGGATTTAGACGTTTTGACAATAAAATTAAATGTAATGATCTTTATTCTCTAGAAAAGAATAATATAAAATATATTCATATCACTCAACTTATCTTCATTCCAGCTTTATCGGGGATAGTAGTACAAGAAACTCCACCAAATTCATTTTTTCAATAAGGCTAATACCGGTTGTTTGAAAAGTTTGCTGTTGATTAAAGTTTGAGCTTGAAAGTTTCTATAGCTACCCTGTTATAACGTATTACTAGCTTTGACGATTCGACCTTCTTTAACTTTCAACTGTTGTATCACAATTGATCAAATCCAGCGAGTTGAAGATTCGAATAAATCTTAAAGCGTTGATAACATCTCGAAGTGACAAGAGTCTGTCTAGTGGCGCTCACCACGTGCGAAGGAAAACTGCATACGAAAGCTTGTATTACTTGTTTGCGCAGCATCTCAGAAAGACCTAAACACGGGGTGCCTGACGATGTGTAGATAGATAAACGGTATACAACTGAAAAGACTTGGAATGTAGGTTGTAATTGTTTCTTTTGCTTCTAGAGAAATGCGAGAGGTAAACATTTTGATGAGCGTGATTTTCACATTGTTACAAGCAAATTAGAAAATACCGTGTAATTCGTTTTGCACCCCCCCCCCTCTCCCACAGTGGCTCAGCGGCATGTCTGAAGGCTTACAGCGCTAAACATCGGGGTTCGTTACTCGCAGTGGGCACAGAATACATAGCCCGTCGTGTAACTTTGTGCTAAACAACAAACAAACAAATACTGCGTTCTAAAAACGTTCTTCCCACTTAGTCCATTGGGTGTTCGAGAAGTTTCTGGACAATCAAAACGTATGTAATAAATCAAAATGTGTATTAATGTCTACTGACAACAGCTATATGGTGTGACTTTATGTAAGCCAAATCTTCTAGTTTGTCTCATTAACTAGAAGTTTCTAGTACCATCACTTCAAATGTTGAACTAGTACCATTAATTCAAAGGTTGAATTAGTTTCATTACCTGAAGTGCTGAGCTTAGTACCACCACTTCAAGTTTTGTGCTAGTACCATCACCTGAAGTGTTGATCTAGTACCACCATTTCAAATGTTGAGCTAATATCATCACTTGAAGCTTGAGCTTGTACCATCACTTGAAGTGTTGAGCTAATACCATCACCTGAGGTGTTCAGCTAATACCATCACTTGAAGTGTTGAGCTAATACCACCACATGAAATGTTGAGCTAATACTATCACTTGACGTGTTGAGCTAATGCCACCACTTGAAGTATTGAGCTAATACCATCACATAGTTCCATCACTTGAAATATTGAGCTAATAATACCACCTGAAGTGTCGAACTAGTTCCATCACTTTAAGTGTTGAGCTAGTGCCACCACTTGAAGTGTTGAGCTAATACCATCACTTGAAGTGTTGAGTTAGTACTAGTACTTAAAGTGTTAAGCTAATACAACCACCTGAAGTGTGGAGCTCATACTATTACTTGACGTGTTGAGCTAGTACGATCACTTAAAGTGGTGAGCTAATACCACCACCTGAAGTGTTGAGCTAATACTATTACTTGACTCGTTGAGATAATACCATCACTTGAAGATTTGAGCTAGTATCACCACTCAAAGTGTTGAGCTAATGTAACCACTTGAAGTGTTGAGCCAATACTATTACTTGACGTGTTGATATAATACCATCACTTGAAGTTTTGAGCTAGTACCACCACTTAAAGTGTTGAGCTAGTACCATCACTTGAAGTGTTGAGCTAATACATCACTTGAAGTTTTGAGCTTGTACCATCATATGAAGTGTTGAGCTAATACTATTAATTGACGTGCTGAGCTAATACCATCACGTTAGTGTTGAGCTAGTACCACCACTTGAAGTGTTGAGTTAATACCACCACCTGAAGTGTTGAGCTAGTACCACCACATGAAGTGTTGAGCTAGTACCACCACCTGAAGTGTTAAGCTAATACTATTACATGACGTGTTGAGATAATACCATCACATGAAGTTTTGAGTTAGTACTATCACTTGAAGGTTTGAGCTAGTACCACCACTTGAAGTATTGAGCTAGTACCAGCACTTGAAGTGTTGAGCTAACACTATTTCATGACGTGTTGAGATAATACTATCATTTGAAGTTTTGAGCTAGTACCATTACTTAAAGTGTTGAGCTAGTACCACCACTTGAAGTGTTGAGCTAGTGACACCACCTGAAGTGTTGAGCTAATACCACCACCTGAAGTGTTGAGATAATACTATTACTTGACGTGTTGAGATAATACCATCACTTGAAGGTTTGAGCTAGTACCACCACTTGAAGTGTTGAGCTAATGTAACCACCTGAAGTGTTGAGCTAATACTATTACTTGACATGTTAAGCTCATACTATTACTTGACGTGTTAAGCTCATACCATCACTTGAAGTTTGAGTTTGTACCATCACATGAAGTGTTGAGGTAATACTATTAATTGACGTGCTGAGCTAACACCATCTCTTGAAGTGTTGAGCTAGTACCACCACTTGAAGTGTTGAGCTAATACTATTAATTGACGTGCTGAGCTAATACCATCACTTGAAGTGTTGAGTTAGTACCACCACCTGAAGTGTTGAGCTAATACCATCACTTGAAGTGTTGAGTTAGTACCACCACCTGAAGGGTTGAGCTAGTCCACCACTTGAAGTGTTGAGCTAGTACCACCACATGAAGGGTTGATCTAATACTATTACTTGATGTGTTGAGCTAATACTATTAATTGAGGTGCTGAGCTAAACCATCACTTGACGTGTTGAGCTCATACCATCACTTGAGTTTGAGCTTGTACCATCACATAAAGTGTTGAGCTAGTACCACCACTTGAAGTGTTGAGCTAGTACCACCACTTGAAATGTTGAGCTAGTACCACCACTTGAAGTGTTGAGTTTGTACCACCACCTCAAGTGTTGAGCTAATACCACCACTTGAAGTGTTGAGCTAGTACCACCACATGAAGGGTTGATCTAATACTATTACTTGACGTGTTGAGATATTACTATCATTTGAAGTTTTGAGCTAGTATCATTACTTAAAGTGTTGAGCTAGTACCACCACTTGAAGTGTTGAGCTAGTGACACCACCTGAAGTGTTGAGCTAATACCACCACCTGAAGTGTTGAGCTAGTACCACCACTTGAAGTGTTGAGCTAGTACCACCACTTGAAATGTTGAGCTAGTACCACCACTTGAAGTGTTGAGTTAGTACCACCACCTCAAATGTTGAGCTAGTACCACCACTTGAAGTGTTGAGCAAGTACCACCACCTGAAGGGTTGATCTAATACTATT
>NW_013668352.1:16256-32728 GCF_000517525.1 Limulus polyphemus | reverse complement strand
CATACCATCACTTGAGTTTGAGCTTGTACCATCACATGAAGTGTTGAGCTAGTACCACCACTTGAAGTGTTGAGCTAGTACCACCACTTGAAATGTTGAGCTAGTACCACCACTTGAAGTGTTGAGCTAGTACCACCACATGAAGGGTTGATCTAATACTATTACTTGACGTGTTGAGCTAATACTATCACTTGAAGTGTTGAGCTAGTACCATCACATGAAGTGTTGAACTAATACTATTAATTGGCGTGCTGAGCTAATACCATCACTTGAAGTGTTGAGCTAATACTATCACTTGAAGTGTTGAGCTAGTACCATCACTTTAAGTGTCGAGCTAGTACCACCACTTGAAGTGTTGAGCTAATACTATTATTTGAAGTGTTGATTATTGCATTTTTACATAATTACATCTAGATTTTTATGATGGTTGTTTACGAGTCATTTGTCAGCTCTTTATGGTACATCAAACCATGTAAGATAAAGCGATTAAATTTCAAACTGATGAGTTTGTTTTAAAACATTCCTGTACAACCTATACATGACATTTCAATAAATCTTTATATTGCCATAGAAGACCTTATTAGAGAGACCTTCACGATGGCCCTGGGTTGGCCACATAGCACGTTTCACTGACTTGTCGTTGCAGGTGACATTTTCACAGTCATTGTTGATAAAAACGTGCCAGCAGAATTATCTACTGTTCATACACCATATATAGGCAAGGTTACAAAACTTTGGGTGAGCCCACTCTATTGTGGCATGCTCCAAAATTGGAAAAGTTTAAACCTTATCGGTGGATTGTAATATTTAAGCACATCTTTAAGAATGTTAGGTAAAGTAATATTCAGCTTTGTATAAACACCTTTCATCATGCACAAACTATTAATACATTTCATGTACAGCCTATCAGTACAGACTATTAGTACATTTCATGTACAGCCTATCAGTGCAGACTATTAGTACATTTCATGTACAGCCTATCAGTGCAGACTATTAGTACATTTCATGTACAGCCTATCAGTACAGACTATTAATAATTTCATGTACAGCCTATCAGTACAGACTATTAATAATTTCATGTACAGCCTATTGGTACATTTCATGTACAGAGTATTAGTACATTTCATGTACAGCCTTTTGGTACATTTCATATACAGCCTATTGGTACATTTCATGTACAGAGTATTAGTGTACAGCCTATTGGTACATTTCATGTACAGACTATTGGTACATTTCATGTACAGAGTATTAGTACGTTTCATGTACAGCCTATCAGTACATTTCATGTACAGCCTATTGGTACATTTCATGTACAGAGTATTAGTACATTTCATGTTCAGCCTATTGGTACATTTCATGTACAGACTATTAGTACATTTCATGTACAGCCTATTGGTACATTTCATGTACAGACTATTAGTACATTTCATCAGAATTAAAGAAACTATTTTAGTTACCGCTTGCATTCTCCATTGTACAGAAAAACATACGTTCTTTATTAGACTTTATTTTCACGATTACTTTAACAGTTTGAAGTTGACATATTTGGAAAGATTATAAATAAATGTGATATTTTAGAAGTTATTATCGACCGTGAATACCCTGTGTTCCAATTCCGTCTTCAGAACTGTTTCTGTCATTTTTGATGATATTTTTTCTCAGTGAATACAAGCATTTTTCACAGCTAGAACAAGTACGTAAACCATGTATAGTTGAACTGTACACATTATGACATTGTCATTATATTTCTATCTATACTGAATATTTCCGCTTCCTTGTATTAAACTGTCATTTTTTCCATCATATCGAAATTAATGTATCGTTACGTCAAAAGGTGTGTTCCCTGTGATTTTCACATGAATCACGGTTTTAATGCAATCCGTACGATGCATTCCGGCTCGAACTAACATGACTACTATTTTCTTACAATACCTTCCATTTAAAAATGAGCCTGCAGAAAACAATTCATCAGTTTCCACAAATAGTATAAAGAAACCGAGACTATGAAATATTCATTTAAATTATACAATGTCTAATAGAGGACAAGACGGTAGTTTTAAACTATCTTATAGGGGGCACAAACGGTAGTTTTAAAATATATTGTAGGGGACCCTAACGGTACTTTTAAAATATATTGTAGGGGACCCTAACGGTAGTTTTAAGGTATCTTGTAGGGGCACACACGGTAGGTTTAAAATATATTGTAGGGGACCCTAACGGTAGCTTTAAAGTATCTTGTAAAGGACATTAACAGTAGTTTTAAAATATCTTGTAGAGGATACTAACGGTACTATTAAAGTATCTTGTAGGGGATACTAATGGTAGTTTTAAAGTGTCATTGCTGTGTGTATAAAGTTTCCTAATGTCCGACTAACTTTCATAACTTTTCTACTCAGTTCTAATTTCTTTTCAAGCTTGTTTGGGATTTTAGTTTGCTTCGGGTATTTACGCAAAGCTACACCAGGGCTACTTGCCCTACCCGTCCCTAACTTTGAACTGATAGACTAGAGGACAATCAGTTAGATAACCACAAACTCTTAGGCTACTGTAACCGAACAAATGGATGTGACCGTTATTTTATAACGCACCCCAAATTGCGTAGCAAGATTTTTTTGGAGGCAACGGAGCGCGAGCCATGGACCATCAGAATAACAGCCAGGCACGCTGATCAATGAACTATGCCCAGACCACTAGTTTAAGAACATTGAAAATAAAACAAATCAATAAAATCACTTTTTACAGTTGTAAAAAATATATACATCAAAAACAATATTTAATGTGCAATAGCACTTTTAAATATGACACACTTTAAATATTGTATTTTTTAATATATTTTCATTTACAACTGCCAAAATTGATTTTAAATCAAATCAAAGAGGACATGATATGAAATTTTTTTTCGCCCAAGGTTTTGATTTGCTTTGTTATAAATTTCGCGCAAAGCTACACGAGGGCTATCCGCGTGAAGATTCCCTGATTCAGTATCGAGAGACCAGAGGGAAGGCAGCTAGTTATCACCACCCACAGCCAACTCTTGGGTTACTCTTGTACCAACGAATAGTGGGATTGACCGTCACATTATAACATCCCCAAGGCTCGCTCAAAAAATTAATAATATCTTTTTAGAATTGGCTCAATTTTTTTTCTAGTTCCGTACAAAAGTACAAATGTTACTTTTTCCTCTCCATATAAAATTGGCCCAGGTTGTTCTAGGATCATGGAGAATCTTCCAAATCAGACACAAAAACTAAAGAAATAATAAAGTGAATTGAATTTACTAACAACTTAAATACCATCATAACAAAAAAACACTTAAAGCCTTACACTTTAATATCGAGGGAAGTTAGCTTGTATTACATGATTACTAATGACTATTTGTGTATTACATGAACAGGAAGAGAACTTTATTTTATGTATTAGGTGATCAGGAGACATGGGTTTATTTTATGTATTAGGTGACCAGAGGCACTGGGTTTATTTTATCTATTAGATGACCAGGAGATATGGGGTTATTTTATATACTAGATGACTAAGAGATATGGGTTTATTTTACCTATTAGATTACCAGTAAACGTGGCTTTATTTTATCTATTAGATGACTATGATACTTGGGTTTATTTTATGTATTAGATACCCAGAAGACATGGGATTATTTTATGTATTAGATACCCAAGATACATGGGTTTATTTTATTTATTAAATGATCAGGATACATAGGTTTATTTTATCTATTAGATGATCAGGAGACATGGGTTTATTTTATTTATAAAATGACCAAGAGACATGGGTTTATTTTATCTGTTAGATGACGATGAGACATGGGTTTATTTTATCTATTAGATGACCAGGAAAAATTGGTTTATTTTACCTATTAGATGACCATGAGACATGAGATTATTTTATTTATTAGATGACCAGCAGACATGGGTTTATTTTATCTATTAGATGACCAGGAGATATGGGTTTGTTTTACCTATTAGATGACCAATAAACGTGGCTTTATTTTATCTATTAGATGACCATGAGACATGGGTTTATTTTATCTATTAGATGACCAGGAGATATGGGTTTGTTTTACCTATTAGATGACCAATAAACGTGGCTTTATTTTATCTATTAGATGACCAGCAGACACGAGTTTATTTTATCTATTAGATGACCAGGAGACATGGGTTTATTTTATCTATTAGATGACCACGAGACATGGGTTTATTTTACCTATTAGATGACCAGAAAACATGTTTTTATTTTATCTATTAGATGACCAGCAGACACGAGTTTATTTTATCTATTAGATGACCAGGAGACATGGGTTTATTTTATCTATTAGATGACCAGAAAATATGGGTTTATTTTACCTATTAGATGACCATGATACTTAGGTTTATTTTACTGGACCACCTGAAGGTAGCTTTTGGAATCTGTGCCGCAGTGGACATGCGCATAAATAAAGGAGGTAAAATATCTCAAACATTCGTACCGATTCTCAATACCGAGATAGTACAGCAGATTCTCAATCCCGAGATAGTAAAACAAATTCTCAATACCGAGATACCACACCAGATTCTCAATACCGAAATAGTACACCAGACTCTCAATACCGAAGTTGTACAACATATTCTCAATACAGAGATAGTAAAATACATTCTCATTACCGAGATAGTACACCAGACTCTCAATACTGAAGTAGTACAGCAGGTTCTCAATACAGAGATGGTAGAATAGATTCTCAATATCGAACTAGTACACAAGAATCTCAATACCGAGATATTGCAACAGATTCCAAATACCGTGATAGTACACCAGATTTTCCCAACTAGATACTACACGAGATTCTTAATACCGAGATAGTACTGCAGATTAATTACACCGAGATACTACATAAGATTTTCAATACCGAGATAGTGCAACAGATTCTTAATACCGAGATAGTACTGCAGATTAATTACACCGAGATAGTACAGCACATTCTTAATACCGAGATAGTACAATAGATTCTCAATACCAATATAGTACAACAGATTCTGAATATCGAAATGGTGCACCAGATTCTCAATACCGAGATAGGACACCAGATTCTTAAAACCGAGATAGTACTGCAGATTATCAACTTCGAGATAGTACAGCAGATTCTCAATATAGAGATAGTACAGCAGATTCTTAATACCGAGATAGTACAATAGATTCTCAATACCGAGATAGTACAACAGATTCTGAATATGGGAATTGTACACATATTCTTAATACTGAGATAGTACTTCAGATTATATACACAGAGATAGTACAGTAGATTATCAATACAGAGATAGTACAGCAGATTCTTAATACCGAAATAGTACAACAGATTCTCAATACCGATATATTGCAACAGATTGCAATTTCTCTTTGCTTGGTGTAGAGTCGTGCCTCGTCATGTGCCAGACGTATTAGGCGTCAAATTGTTCGACTGTCCACATGAAGCAAACGGACATTGCTAGAACAGTAGGGAACGCCCAGTGTACTCTATCCAGAATCCTGAAACGTCATCGGACTACATGAAACGTTGTTCCAGGAAAGTCTAGTGGTAGACGCCGAAAAACTACTGCCCGAGAAGTGCGTGTTTTGGAGAACAGATGAGGGAAGACAGTCTTTCCTACAGGAGGTGGTGCGGTATATGTTTGGGCAGCTATTCATCATGGTCGAAAATCTGCTCTTCATAACTTCCAGAGAAACGTCAATGGGCATCCTACAGGCATCGCATGGAGACGATATTTCTGCCATATGCTAGGGAAAGTTTGGGAAATAACTTTGTGTTTCAGGATGACAATTCTACTACCCACAATGCACGTATTGTACAGGATTATCTCGACTAGGAGGATGTTACAAGATTGCCATGGCCAGCAAGGTCTCCAAATTGTAATTCTATTGAGAACTGTTGGACAGAACTAAGCTAGAAAATTGTTAACCACGACCCTAAACCAACTACTGTAGCTGAGTTGAGGCGCCTTCTAGTGACAAGTGGGAATGAAATCCCGGTTGATTACATCAATAACCTTATCGACAGCATTCCACGTCGTCTTGTGGTGGTTATTAGAGTACGAGGAGGATCAAACAAGTACTGAATATTTAATATGAACTGATATAAGGTTGCAAACGCTATTTATAAAAATTTGATGTTATATTTTGTCATTATATATGTTTTGATAAGGTTTTGTTGTGATAAGTGAAATGTTGAATTACACATCTTTCTATAGGTGTCTGATAAAACTGTTTGTTGTTCTAATAAATCGTTCATGATGTCCATAAAACCTGTCTCATTATACAAATTAAATATGTAGGTATTCAATATAACATGCATTTCTCAGTTTGACAGCAATAAGTATATCTATATTTCATCTTGATAATAATTATCTTACTTGTTATAGTATACAAACATTTTGGTCAAGACTGTAGTACTAAATATTCCTAATGCAGTTAAATCTTGTAAACTAGACAACTACTACTACATATTGTTAATACCATTAAATATTGTACAACTAGACAGCTAGTACTACATATTGTTAATACAGTTAAATCTTCTAAAACTAGACAGCTAGTACTAATTTTGTTAATACCGTTAACACTTCTAAAACTTAACAGCTAATACTACAAATTGTTAATACCGTTAAATATTGTACAACTAGACAACTACTACTACATATTGTTAATACCGTTAAATATTGTACAACTAGACAACTAATACTATGTATTGTTAATACCGTTAAATATTGTTCAACTAGACAACTATTAAAATGTATTGTTAATACCGTTAAATATTGTACAACTAGACAGCTAGTACTACATATTGTTAATACCGTTACATATTGTACAACTAGACATCTAGTACTACGTATTGTTAGACATTGTTAATACTAAGGATGCTACTGTACATGTTTTCAAATATATTTAAAACTAGTTGGAGTACCCGTACCCTAGTCGGAAGTTTTGTAAAGATTATCTTAGGATATGAAAAGTTGCTTCCCTTATATGTAATTGTAAATAACGCAAAAACACCTATAAACACTGCAAAACACAAAATGTGAAACTGCAAATTTATATGTATCTCTCCATGGGCCCAATAAACCTCCACATCAACTTTAGTAAAGATCCATCAACAGGGGGTGAGATGGTGGTAAAAAACGCCAATAAAAACCGCAAATGTAAAATTCAAAACTGAAAATTTGTATGTGCCCCCATACGGCCCTAAATAACCTCTGTGCCAATTTGGGGGAAGATCCATCCACACCCTGCTAAATAGTTACATGGACATACAACAGACAACAGATAATATTATTATATTTATATAGATACACTCTAATGCAGATATTGTTTTGAAATGATTAATCATTAGTAGATCATAGTAATAAAAATTATCAATACCGTTAATTCTTTTAAAAGGATGTTACTTAATCCTATGGATTGTTAGTACTGTGTAATGTTCCATAATACTGACACATTTTGACCGCGTTTCTATACCTCTGACGTAATTTATTTTAGATGTTTAGAGGGGTTTACAGCCTAGATTTTAAAGGTACAGGACCAACTGCTGTTTGCCTTAGATAAGCTAGATAATTCTAACCTAAGTAATAACACAAATGGCTGTTTGATGTACATATGAAATATTAGGCTAATCGTAGAAGTTAAAGCAGAAGATAAATGGCTGGATTATAAATAAGAGGATAGGTTTAACACAAAGTGTAAGATATTTCGGGTTTGTGACTTACAATAGCTCCCTTCTTGTATGAAAAGTTTTACAGTTATTCAACAACCACGTGACAGAAATTATGTTATTGAATGAAAGCTACTGAAGGACAAAATAACATCAAAGAATAATAATACTACGCGTTTATTCCATGCGCAATCTGCTATTCACGGGATCGAAACCCACAGCCGAACATACTCGCCCTTTCAGCCGTGGAGGTGTTAAAATGTGACGGCTAATCCGCTGGTAATAGAGTAACCAAACAGTATGCTGTGGATATTGTTGACTAGCTGCCTTCCTTTTAATGTATCACTTCTAAATTCGGGACGGCTAGCACAGATACCTCTCGAATAGCTTTCCGCGAAATTAACCAAAAGAAACATGTTATTAATCTTTAATATATATATATATACAATTGTGTTCTTAATTGTTGTTCTAGTAAGGTAAGATGATTTAATCAGTTGTATTTCTTAAATTTTGCTACATATATTTGTAAATTATAAATATCAGTACAAATTATTCTAAATCTACATCTCCCGGGTACATCCTGGAAGAACTCTATTTAACTATACCTCAGATTTGGTCAACATATTTGTTTTATGTTTCATGGCCTCGGCGCAATAATCAAGACTTGGTTTGGGGATGTGTGTGTGTGTTCATTTAGACAAGAGCAGCCAGCCCAAGAGCTATCAGTGTATGCTTTTGACAGCTTGTCTCTCCTTTTCTTTGTCAGCTCAAAATTAGCGACGGCTATGGGCGGACATTCGTGAGTAAATTTGCTCGAAACATTTGAAGCAAACCTACTAATGAATGACCAACAATTTTATAAAAAACCGAAACCTATTGACGGGTTCAAAGCAGAAAGCTAGTGTTTATTTTATTAATAAGTTATGACTTCATTGTTTTCTTATAATTGACTCTCTGGTTTAGATTTAATATAGAATGTTATACGATTTGTTATAACGTCATCTCTGACTTTTAATTAGCGAGAGAAGTACACGTCCCAGTCAATAGGATTTTACTTGACGATAAAACCAAACCCTAGTGGTCGAATACAGTTTAAAAAGTTTGAGCGTTCACACACCGTAACTCGAATCAAGGGTCTTGCGTTTGAGCGTTGATTCGGGCTTACAAGCTGTGACTTGATTCACGAGTTTCGTTTTTGAGCGTTGACTCGGATCTACACATCGTGACTCGAGTCAAGGGTCTTGCTTTTAAGCGTTGACTCGGGCTCACAAGCTGTGACTTGACTAACGAGACCGTTTCTTACGGTTTCCTGTTTTGATTGGAAGTTAGAGGGGTATTGTTTAATGAATAAAGTGCGCACATTCTAATATATTTTCTCTCGTTTCTATAACAACTAACTTTCCAGTATGACCGATTTTCTTCACATTAAATTCTTTCAGCTCATCACTCTGCAAAACTGTGTCTCACTCACAATGAACTGTATACACAGCGTGCCCTGAGGGCCCGGGAACCGTTTGAGTTATTTTACTGTAAAGCCGTTACTTGGTGAAACTGTTTCTCACCAGGTGGCGCTATATAAACTGATTCGTAGATCACTATGGGACACAGGTATCACATAATGATAATATTACAGTTGTATTACCTAACCTGTTACTGCTGTGAATAATGATTAAACCATACTTTATAAACTAGTCTTTCGCTTTTTCTACCGTGGATAAGTACTAATACTGATCCACCTGCTATCGCCCGCAGGTACGTTCAGCTGGTTACCATGTCCGGGTCATAATTATTCACTATCACCTGTACAGAAGGGTCGACTGGTAACTATGAGCAGAATTATCACACGACGCCCAGGTTCAGTTCTCAGTTACAATGTTCGGGTCATAATTATTCACTATCACCTGGCTGGTAACTATGGGCAGAATTATCACATGACGCCCAGTTTCATTTCTCAGTTACCATGTTCGGGTCATAATTATTCACTATCACCTGTACAGAAGGGTCGGCTGGTAACTATGGGCAGAATTATCACATGACGCCCAGTTTCAGTTCTCAATTACCATGTTCGGGTCATAATTATTTACTGTCACCTGTGCAGAAGGGTTAGCTGGTAACTATGGGTAGAACTATCACAAAAAGCCCAGTTCAGCTCTCGGTTACCATGTTGGTGTCACCATCAGATGCAGATAAGTTCCACCCAATAACTATAAAAATTATGACATGATGAAGGCCATTTTAAGCTTTCTAAAATTTTATAAACTCCCGAAGAAACAAGGTTGTACGCGAGCACTACAACTTTATAAACTCCTGAAGAAACAAGGTTGTACGCGAGCACTACAACTTTATAAACTCCTGAAGAAACAAGGTTGTACGCGAGCACTACAACTTTATAAAATCATGATGAAACAAGGTTGTACGCGAGCACTACAACTTTATAAACTCCTGAAGAAACAAGGTTGTACGCGAGCACTACAACTTTATAAACTCCTGAAGAAACAAGGTTGTACGCGAGCACTACAACTTCATAAACTCCTGGTGAAACATGGTTGTACGCGAACACTACAACTTTATAAACTCCTGAAAAAACAAGGTTGTACGCGGAGCACTACAACTTTATAAACTCCTGAAGAAACAAGGTTGTACGCGAACACTACAACTTTATAAACTCCCGAAGAAACAAAGTTGTACGCGAAAACTAAAACTTTACAAACTCCTGAAAAACAAAGTTGTACGCGAACATTAAAACCCGAAGAATTACTTAACCTAAGAAATTTGAACTGCATTTAAATTATCTGAAAATTAAATGCATGTTTGTGAAACCAATAAGAAAAACAATTATTTATCAACATTTTCCTTAAGCCTAACCGTGATTTTTAAAACTCAACAACAGAAGAATTTTCTGCGAGTTTCTCAAATGTTCGTTTCATTTTTTGTGTGTGTGTGTGTGTGTGTAATAACAACAATTTTGACCTAAGGTATATTATCTTAAGTATACAATTCAGTGAGGAAATTCTATGTTTCTTTATAAGATAAAATTCAATGTATATTATATATTTAACTGAGCATGTTGTTGTTGGTGTGTTGTTAAGCACAAAGCTACACAATGAGCTACCTGTTGCTCTGACCACTATGGGTATCGAAATCCGACTTTGAGCTTTTTTAGCACTCAAACATACCGTCGAGCCACTGAGAGGGGCATGCTGTTGAATATATGACTTCGCTATTCGCTATGTCTTAGAAAGAAATGTTACATTCCAAAACTCTAGAAGTTGTTGAAACGTTACAGCAATTTGGACTAAGTTTCAACTGTTTTTTGTATCTTCTCGTGTCAATCTGTAAATATCCTATAACAACAGGTCACTGAGGACAGTTTGTTTATTTATTTCTTGAATTTTCGCGCAAAGCTACTCAAGCACTATCTACGGGAGCAGTCCCCAATTTTGAAGTGAGTAACTAAAGGAAGGGCAGTTAGTTAACACCACTCACTGCGAACACTCAAGCCACTCTTTTAACAACAGATAGTGGGATTAACCGTCACATTGTAACACTCCCATATCTGAAAGAGAGACGGGTTTCGATCCCGCGACCCAAAGATAGTACGAGTCGACCGTCGTAACCACCACACCATGCTACTGAGAACAGAGAAATAACTTACTTAAAGGTTTTTTTCTCCCTATACGAGCAGTTCATCCTGTTAAATGTTTTTACTATTCAGATAAATGGCAGATAAAAGTAATTATTCACAAACGTTATTCCACGTACAAACGGAGACTGATTCGCGAGTTAGCGAAATGACGAACAGTATTTTCTTTACAACTACACACGAATAAAAATTACTCCCGGTGTGCCTGATAAGTGAAAGTGGCTAGGCTTACAGTCGACATCACTGTTAATCTAATATTAATATATAGTAAATATGGAAACGTAAAGTAGTAAGTTCTACTGCACTCACCAACAACCACCACGTGACCAAATACACTGTCATTACCAACAGCTGTACAGTTCCATCTGTGGTACTGAAACTGACGTTGGCATTCTTTTATTCCAAGCTTTGCGCCGTTCCCAATAGCCACTATGGCGTCAGGTCGGACACGACAGATCCTCCTCTGGGTGGCGGTCAGACCAGGAATCTTGTTGCAGATGATGTGGGCACTGAAGGCAACTACTGATGACATAGTTCTGAAGGGAAATGATAAAACAGAAGGAATTGGCTACAACTGTACCTAGTGCCACATGCTAAAAATTGTCATACAACTATATCAATATATACAACGTATAACCAGATTCTCATCATTCGCTATACTTTCATTTACCAGTTTGACTGGCATGTTTGTGTATCTTTAATTCAGATATCTGTATAGAGTTCCGTTACTTAGTTTCTAATCAGATAGACCAGATGGAAGACAGGGAGTCAACAACACCCACTACCACCTATTTGGATTTAATCAAACAGTAGAATTTGTCCTTCACTTTTATAACGCACCCACGACTCCAAAGAGTGAAACAGAATTTACGAGACACGAACCACGGATCCTCGGGTTTACTGTACAGTACGTTAATCCTACACCACGACCGGCCTAAATAATTAGTAATCTAGAGGTCAAATTGGAATTTATGTACTTTGTTGTCCTTTTCGTCACCAAGTGCTGAGTTCAATGATCATTTCATGTATTCACCTATTCTGTTGTCCAGTTTGTCATCAAGTGGTAATTAATACCAGTGATAATCGCATCTGTTCATCTATTTGTTGTCCAGTTTATCATTAAGTATTAATTATTCCCAGTGATAATCGCATATGTTCATCTGTTTAGTGTCCCGTTTGTCATCAAGGGTTAATTAATCCTAGTGATAATCACATCTGTTCATCTGTTTGTTGTCCAGTTTATCATTAAGTATTAATTAATCCTAGTGATAATCACATCTGTTCATCTGTTTGTTGTCCCGTTTGTCATCAAGGGTTAATTAATCCTAGTGATAATCACATCTGTTCATCTGTTTGTTGTCCAGTTTATCATTAAGTATTAATTATTCCCAGTGATAATCGCATCTGTTCATCTGTTTAGTGTCCAGTTTGTCATCAAGTGTTAATTAATCCCAGTGATAATCACATCTGTTCATTTGTTTGTTGTCCAGTTCATCATCAAGTGTTAATTAATCCCAGTGATAATCACATCTGTTCATCTGTTTGTTGTCCAGTTCATCATCAAGTGATATGTTCAATAACAATTGTATGCATTTATCTCTTCTATTGGGAAGTTGATTATAAGATGTAAAGTCCATTATTTAACACACATATTTGAATATTGGCCCAAGTGTTGCGGTATGAAGTTCGATCCTAAATGAGAAGTCCAGATTAAAGTTTTGGACGTACTTATGTATTCAACTGTTTAATTTCAACATTACTTGAAAAGTTAAGAAGTTTTAAGTGCTATGTTGTTTAAAGTGATTGATTTTCAAATTAGCATCAAACCAGAAGTCTAGTAATTACTGAATTTATTTACGTGTTGTGTTGTTATTTTTTGGTGAACTTTAAAGACCCCCTATGGAGCGCATGTAATGATGTTCATTATGAGTTTCGAAACTAAGTGGGATGACCAGCGGAAACCGCGTCATTTTTAAGAAAAACTTGGTTAAAATATTTCAAGAAAGAATAACCTTAATGTCGAACTTTATCACAAATGTTCATAACAATTGACCCATCTACCAAAGGTCAACAAGTGAGAGCCAGTGGAAAATTACAGTGTATGATCATTGGTACATCTACAAAAGGTCAACAAGTGAGAACCAGTGGAAAATTACAGTGTATGATCATTGGTCCATCTACAAAAGGTCAACAGGTGAGAACCAGTGGAAAAATTACAGTGTACGAAAATTACCCGTGGTGGACAGAGCACAGATAGACCATTGTGTAGCTTTGTGCTTAATTACAAACAAACAAACAAAGTATGAAAATTGGTCGATCTGCAAAAGGTTAACAGGTGAGAACCAGTGGAAAATTACAGAATTACAGTATCAAGAAAGTGATACTTGTTTCCGACAAGAATACCATGTAAGTTACTCCTTCGTCAAGAAAGTGATACTTGTTTCCGACCAGAATACGGTGTAAGTTACTTCTTCGTCAACAAAGAGATACTTGTTTCCGACCAGAATACGGTGTAAGTTACTTCTTCGTCAAGAAAGTGATACTTGTTTCCGACAAGAATACGGTGTAAGCAAATTCTTCATCAAGAAAGTAATACTTGTTTCCGACAAGAATACGGTGTAACTTACTTCTTCGTCAAGAAAGTGATACTTGTTTCCGACAAGAATACGGTGTAAGTTACTTCTTCATCAAGAAAGTGATACTTGTTTCCGACAAGAATGTCGTGTAAATTACTTCTTCGTCAAGAAAGTGATACTTGTTTCCGACAAGAATATGGTGTAAGTTACTTCTTCGTCAAGAAAGTGATACTTGTTTCCGACAAGAATATGGTGTAAGTTACTTCTTCGTCAAGAAAGTGATACTTGTTTCCGACAAGAATATGGTGTAAGTTACTTCTTCGTCAAGAAAGTGATACTTGTTTCCGACAAGAATACGGTGTAAGTTACTTCTTCGTCAAGAAAGTGATACTTGTTTCCTTGGTAGAGGAGTGTCGTACTAAGCCTATCACAACTTTATAATGTATTAAACAACACATTTCTTTAAGCACCGTAAAAATTAAAATCCAATTAGAAGAAGTAAAAAAAAGAACATAAAGATGAGGCTTCGTGAGCCGCAATTATTTTTTTTTTTACATGTAATTGTAGAAAAGATACTTTTCTATGTATCTATCTGTCTGTTTGTTTAAATATTGTGCCCTAAGGAACCCGCAGTGCCTGTCTGTTGTAAGCTATTGCTTCAGTCCATTAATTTTCAAACGTTCAGTGACATTAGTCCCTTGTCTTTGATTGTTATTCATGGAGGAAACATCGAACAGATTCAAATCATAAGGTCACGATGGCTGATGGTTTTCTCGATATGACGTCAACGTGTGATAGGATAAGCTTCATCAAGTTAGACAGACACTGAAATAAGACAGCTAGAGAACTTGAAACTACACCATTGTGTGTAAAATTATGTTTTGAGAAGACATGATAATTTTAATGTTTTTTATTCGCTTCTACAGTAAAAAGAAATAAGTAAAATTACAAGTTAATCTCTTGCTGTAGAGCACTATGAGATGAAGTTGAATGTAAAACAGATAAAGATGAAATACTTTATAAGATATTTTATATCATGACTGTCAAAAAATAATCTTTTTCTTTTTTCTTTTTTTTTCGTTGATGTTTTATTTTCTTCCGATTCTTCAAGATAAGGCTAGGGAAGGAGAACGAATGATACAAAAACAGACATATTTCAACTTTGTGCAGTCGCGTGTTTGAATACCGCCCTTTAACCTGCTCGCCCTTGCAACCATGGGAGCGTTATAATGTACGGTCAATCCCACTATTCGTTAGTAAAGAGTAGCGCAAGAGCTTACAGTGGGTGATGTTGACTAGTTGTATTCCCTATAGTCTATCACTACAAAATTAGAGTTGGTTAGTGCAGATAGTCCTGGAGTAGGTTTGCACTAGGAATACTATATATTTATTTTGTATCTAAGTTTATATGTTTGTTTTGGCGCAAAGCCACATTTAGCTATCTGCTGTGTCCACCTCGGAAAATCGAACCCAGGATTTTAGCGTTGTAAGTTCGCATACTTAAGCATTCTAGTCTTTACTTTTCGTTTTCCTGAACTGCATTACAAAAGGATTTTTAATAGAAGTTACTGCTTAATTGAAGAACTTTGTATTATACTAGGTAACTACCATTGTATTTAAGTTCAAGTGTGAAGTTTGGTATTTCTAAAGGCCTAGACTTACTTTAGCATGCTATTTAATTTAATATTACAATTTGTCAGTATAAAATAACTATTTATTTAATTAAAGTATGGCAGTCTAGAATAGACGATTGAATGTTGTTAATAAATAATGAGATTATATACATGTTATAACTAGATTGAAGTAATTAATAGGAATTTAAGGATTTGTGCACTAGGCACGAATAAACTATACGGTATGTTGACTTGGCAGCCATGTTTCAGCCTACTTTTATAAACGCTTCAGCATTTACTTAATATTTTTCCTTCTCTTCATTCCTGGACAACTTTTGGCATGGAATGGTCAGTGGTAGAAGATCTGTTGTTGTTGTCTGTTTTCTACTGAATTTGGCCTCCAGATGCTTAAGGAGAAAGTCATTTTGTACACGCCCAACTCGTTTGAATAGATGATTAATTGGTAAATGGCCAAAGTGCCATAAAGGAAAACAATCTTCTAACGAGGTTAGACTTGTTTTTTTGTTTTGTGGAACATTATGATGTAGCTCCATAAGAGGGAGAAAAGCGATCCAATTGTGGTCTCGTCGATCCAGCAATCTCAGACGGATAAATAAAATCCCACCGATTAAACATACACATACTTTTTAAACGCACTTAGACCCCCATGTTACGTCATTAATATGTACTTTAATCTGTGCACAGTTGTGTCTCTCTTGTTTTAGTGCATAAGACAGAATTCTTAAACTTGTAATGTTTATAATTGAAATTCAATAATATAAGAAAAATTAACCATTTACTTCCTTTTGTGAAAATTTTTTAGTTTAATTTTTTTACTTTACTATATATATATATATATAGTCAGTAACGAAGTCGTTTTACTAAATAATTTATTTTCTTTACTTTTACGTTTTACCTTTACTCCCTCCGACGTAACTTTAACGTAACTAAAA
>NW_013668352.1:0-15256 GCF_000517525.1 Limulus polyphemus | reverse complement strand
TACTATATATATATATATATATAGTCAGGTAACAAGCGTTTTTCAAATAATTATTTCTTACTTTGTTTACCTTATCCCTAGCGAACTTTTAACGCTAAAAAACTGGGTTTCGATATCCGTGGTGGACACAGTACGAATAGCCCATTGAGTAGCTTTGTTCTTAACAACAAACGAACATTTAGACTATATACTCCAGAAGAAAAATCATGTTATATTAAACTTAGAAAAATAATTAATTAATTTCCTGTTTCTAATTTTTATATTTTACAAAAATCTACTGGATTCCGCTGTCCGTGTCGTGAAGTTGACCTCATATTGAGGAGCCAAGTGTAATTACGTCACAGCTACTCCTCATCAGTTCTATAGGAACTCATTAATCACTTCCAAACTGTTCAGGCATTATAGATTATTTTATTAAATGCATGCTTAAATATACGAGAAAGACTTCTTTATTTACACTTAACCTACACCTGGTCCATTTAACAATTACAGATAATGCTAGCTAATATTTTCAGTAATTAATTACAACATAGGCGGACACTGGGACGATAAATGGTAGAGACATCTTTTGGATAAATTAATTATTCATATTTTCATGCGGTCATATTAAGACAATTAAAAACGAGGCGTGTACCAGTTTTTCAGATGGTGTTGACAGATAATAAAGTCTGCAGACGACTTTGTTATTGTTGCACAAGGATAGATAAAGATGATGATATGAAAAAGTTCCATATTAATCAATCATCCAGTACAAATGATTGGGCTTTAAGACTAACACTTATGCTGACTGATTGTACGTTCAATCATTTGAATGATTTTTTGTTGAATTATTTACTGTACTGTTTGTAATACACGAGGAAGTATTTACATTGGCTGAAATGTTTTGTAGAGAGAACTTTATTGGTTGTAGTTTCTGACATTACCAGACACTTAATTTACAAATGTTTACATTTTAAAGATAAATTAGTGTCCACATACGTTTGCAGTAGCAGTTTGCAGTTTGTCTAGTGAAAAATCTAAGATAAAAACAATATGTAAGAAATATAAAATTAGGTGCAGGTTATTTAGTGAAAAAACCTCCCGCCACTGAGTTGGAATCCTTCTCTCTGATTATCTAAAAGTTATCATAATTATTGTACTTGGCCCAAGGGCTTCGTAAACAGAAACTCAAGTGTTTTGGAGAAAGCTTGCTTTTCTTTTGTGTATGATCAAAACTTCTGTAAATTGTTCAGTTTTTGGAGATGTTGGGTTAATCAGGGAATAAGCTAATAAGAATACTGTGGTGAGCTTAGAGCTGAAAGTTCAATGTAAAGAAACTAATTTCTGTGATACTTGGAGTGTGAGAACACGGCTATTCGTATTTAAGCTCTAATGACTAAAGTAATTTAGTTTATTCATAAATACGCTAAGTGTAAAACACTTTTAAGATAAGTTTGTCCTTATTTATAGACTGATTTTAAACTTTTCTTAGCAAGCGATCATGAATAATTGAGCATGTTAAGATTTTCATAAATGAAAAACCTTACTATTTCAATAACAAATATTAGGTGATGATTACACGGTAGAAACTACTGCCTTTACTTCAATCAAAAGCATAGGGAATATTGACTAATATGCATCAGTGCTACCTACTGGAAAATACAGGAAAACGTTTCTGAAGAACAAATTAAGCTATTCAAAGCTATTAGAATAATTGCATTCGTTGATCATGTTCTCGACTTAAACTTTCAAAGAAAGTCGTGTTTCTTGAAGCTTGTGTGAGTAATGTAGGAAGATCAACGACCAAATTACTTTCCCTACTTTTCTCTTGGCGTCTTTTGTTTCTGGGCTGTAACAAATTCGACAATTAACATATGCAAGGGATACAATCTGTATACAGCACAACTAGTTTAAAACCAACTATTGTAGTCTCAATTTAAAGTCTGCTACAGAGGTCCACGTTTAACCACATCGATTCTTTATATCGTCAGACAACAGTAGAGTCTAAACGAAAGAGTTTGATGACATACAAAAGGAGGCATTTAGATTTGTGCCTACAGCAAAGTGGCGTGGTTGGAAGTCGGTTATTATAGAGGATGACTTTGATTTAATGATAGGTTAGAAAAAAAACTAACCCAAGCTACACACTTTAAATGCAGGATAACTACCCAAGTAATCTAAGATTGAGCGTAAAAAAAGTTCCTTTTTAAAAATCTAAACTAAAACAAAATGGAGTTTTCCACAGGGTTATTCTATCTTTCCATTGTTGCTGCTCCTATTGGCATTTGAAATGCATCAAGAAGGCTGAGATCCAATCATAGCTATTGGCTCACGCATCAGCCACGTGACACGTTGACCTAGCATATAATGCATGTCTTTTGCTATAGTTTTTGGTGGTTTTTCAAAGGCATTTATGAAAAAAACAAAAAAAAAACAGTATAAACCATTCTCAGCCCGTTCTTTTGAATAATTAAATAATTATTTTGGAAGTGAAGGAACCAGAAATATATTTTCTGTTACAACAACAATATAGCTAGTTAATATTTTAAAAGTTTGTTGAAAACGGTTGAATTAAAGGAAAGTCATATGACAATATATTTTCGATGTGATTCACAAAAGGATATTATTATAACTCGTTAGTTACTTATGAGGTTATTTTTCAGTGTAATTTCCAATATTTCTCTCGAGTAACAGAATAATTAATTTATGTTAACATTAAGGCTGAAGCAGGATTATAATTAAAAGAAGTTCCCTGTAGTATCAAGAGATTATTTTTTTTATCACGTGATCATCTACAAATGATGTAAGAACACGCGACGTTCTTTAAATATATTCATATAACAAACAAGTAAGAATAGAAAAACCGGACGGTTACTGTATTAATAAAACAGTCTTCATTCTCCAGTTTTTGAAAAAGAAAATATATTTTGTATATAGCAGATACTTTAGAAGAAACGTATGAGAATTAACTTGTTTCTTGACCTAAGAGTAAAACCTGAAAATAATTCAAAAGTTAAAATGATTAGAATAAACAAAGAGTAATTAAAAATTATTTTTACAAAATATAAAATACGAATAAAAATATATATAAAAATTTGTTTTGTAAATTAAAGGATCTACAAGTCTAGAACAAATATATAAAATCTTCTGTTGATATTTATGAGAAAAAAACTAGATAATTCCCCGGTGGGACAGCGGTAAGTTTACGGGCTTACAACGCTAAAATCCGGAGTTCGATTCCACGTAGTGGACACAGCAGATAGCCCAATGTGTCTTTGCTTTAAAAAAAAAGAAAGTAATGAAAAAATATAAAATCAATAAAGGAAATTGAAGTATAAATTTGCAATAATAAAAAATTCAAGAAAATGGTTTTACGAATCTTCTTAAACTTGCAACATAAAAAATCATTTTTGAAAGTTAATTAAGAACAAAATACGCCATCTAATAGCTACAAAAAGGACAATTAAATCGGAATTAAACTATCAATTTCTTATAAGAAGATTGTAAATGTATATACATATCTACTACAGCAGGAGTGGGACTTTTAACAGGATTTCACATGAAACATTTTTGGGATTAATTTTTAATCTAGCATTAGAGGTTTATTGGGTTTTTAAACCACATCTACACAATGCACTATCTGCACAATGTCTACGGCGGGAATCGAACCCCGGATTTTAACACTTTAAGGCCGTAAAATAACCGCTGAATCATCAGTGCGCTAAATCCAAGTTTCTTTCATACATAGGATGTTTCAAATAAAGCAGAATGAATAACATTTTTTTTATTTTACTATCAAGTGAATTATTTATTCATACATATTTTTAGTCTTACTATTCTACGAACCAATCACTAACGAACGCACTTAACTTATTTACTACTACTACTAGGGGAAAAAAAAGGAATGATGAATAAACATATAAATCGCGATTTATGTCAGAAAGTTTAAATAAAAAATTAATGAGTTTGGGATCCTAATTGGAACATTATATATTACATAATCTCTAAATCAGTTTGTAATTTTTAAAAATATAAATCATTATTTATTTCGTTTTAACAGGCTGAGATTAAAAACGCATCTTGTGAGAAATTCGGCCGTAAATCACGCCTTTTCTGCTAATAAAATGTTCGTTAGAATTATGTTATTTTGATCTTATAAAAAAGAAACCGTAAGAACTTATTTTTGAAAATTATTTTATAAAATCTTATAATTTCACCATAAATGCTCTCAGTAGCATCTAGATGGCGAATTTGAGTTCATACATCGTTCAAAGATAATTTTCTTTAAAAAAACGCACCTAAAGATACTTACTTACTGAAAACGTATTTGAAGTCATTCATCTTTTTGAAATCATTTTGTCCAAGTTTTATAAGTAAAAGGTCTACGTTGAAAAATATTATAATCTGCGAAAATTTCTCAATACTTCAATAACCGAGTTATAGCAATGACGTTAGTCAATGGCAGAAGTTGTGAATTACAGAAAGAAAATGTTTGGTATTTACAACAGAATCTTTCCTTTTGTTTCTGAAATTCATTAGGACAAACTATTGAAACTAATAACATTGTAAATATAACTGTATAATAAACTTACTGTGAATTTACAAACAAGATGTTATAAAAACAGGTTATAATATATGGTAAGAATTCTCATTTACACCTACGGATGTATCTGTGTATCTATGTTTAAGTGATTTTTAACACTTCTCAAATTAAAAAAATAATAATAATTTTTACGGAATCGCGGGAAATTTTTTAAGTAGGATTCTAATTTTAACAAGATAATTTGTAAACTGTACACAAGTTCCTTCTCTACTTTGTAAACCGTTCACAAGTTCTTTCTCTACTTTTTAAACTGTTCATAAGTATCTCCTATATTTTCTAAACTGTTCACAAGTCCTTCTCTACTTTGTAAACCGTTCACAAGATCCTTCTCTACTTTTTAAACTGTTCATAAGTATCTCCTATGTTTTCTAAACTGTTCACAAGTCCTTCTCTAGATGTTAAACTGTTCGCAAGTTCCTTCTCTTCTTTGTAAACTGTTCACAAGTTCCTTCTCTACTTCGTGAACTGTTTACAATCCTTCTCTACTTCGTAAACTGTTCTGTGATTCTTCTGTACTTTGTAAATTCACAAGTACCTCTTCTATTTTGTAAACTCACAAATACCTCTTCTACTTTGTAAACTCATGAGTTCCTTCTCTACTTTGTAAACTGTTCACAAATCATTCTCTAGATGTTACATTGTTCACGAGTTCCTTCTCTACTTCGTAAACTGTTCTGTAATTCTTCTGGACTTTGTAAACTCACAAGTACCTCCTCTACTTTGTAAATTCACGAGTTCCTTCTCTACTTTTTAAACTGTTCATGAGTTCCTTCTCTGCTTTTTAAACCGTTCACAAGTCCTTCTCTAGATGTTAAACCGTTCACAAGTTCCTTCTCTACTTTTTAAAGTGTTCATAAGTACCTCCTCTATTTTCTAAGCTATTTACAAGTCCTTCTCTAGATGTTAAGCTGTTCACGAGTTCCTTCTGCACTATGTAAACCGTTCACAAGTCCTTCTCTAAATGTGAAACTGTTTACGGGTTCCTTCTCTACTTTCTAAACCGTTCACAAGTCCTTCTCTAGATGTTAAACTGTTCACGAGTTTCATTTCTTTTTTTGTAAACCGTTCACAAGTCCTTCTATAGATATGTTAAGCTGTTCATGAGTTACTTCTCTACTTTCTAAACCGTTCACAAGTCCTTCTCTAGATTTAAACTGTTCACGAGTTTCATCTCTTTTTTTTTGTAAACCGTTCACAAGTCCTTCTATAGATATGTTACGCTGTTCATGAGTTACTTCTCTACTTTCTAAACCGTTCACAAGTCCTTCTATAGATATGTTAAGCTGTTCACGAGTTCCTTCTCTAATTCGTAAACTGTTGTTCATATGTTCCTTCTCTAATTCGTAAACTGTTGTTCACATGTTCCTTCTCTACTTCGTGAAGTGTTCACAAAGCCTTCTCTACTTCGTTAACTATTCTGTAATTCTTATGTACTTTGTAAACTCACAAATACCTCCTTTACTTTGTAAACTGTTCACAAGTCCTTCTCTACTTCGTAAACTGTTATGTAATTCTCCTGTACTTTATAAATTGTTCACAAGTCCTTCTATAGATATGTTAAACTGTTCACGAGTTCCTTCTCTACTTTGTAAACCATTCACAAGCTCCTTCTCTACTTTTTAAACTGTTCATAGGTATCTCCTATATTTTCTAAACTGTTCACAAGTCCTTCTCTAGATGTTAAACTGTTCGCAAGTTCCTTCTCTACTTCATAAACTGTTCACGAATCCTTCTCTACTTCGTAAACTGTTCTGTAATTCTTTTGTACTTTGTAAACTCACAAGTATCTCCTCTACTTTGTAAACTCATGAGTTCCTTCTCTACTTTGTAAACTGTTCACAAGTTCCTTCTCTAGATGTTAAACTGTTCACGATATCCTTCTCTACTTTGTAAACTGTTCACGATATCCTTTTCTACTTTGTAAACTGTTCACAAGTTCCTTCTCTACTTCGTAAACTGTTCTGTAATTCTTTTGTACTTTGTAAACTCACAAGTACCTCCTCTACTTTGTAAACTCACGAGTTCCTTCTCTACTTTGTAAACTGTTCACAAGTTCCTTCTCTACTTCGTAAACTGTTATGTAATTCTCCTGTACTTTATAAATTGTTCACAAGCCCTTCTATAGATATGTTAAACTGTTCACGAGTTCCTTCTCTACTTTGTAAACTGTTCACGAGTTCCTTCTCTAATTCGTAAACTGTTCACAAGTTCCTTCTCTACTTCGTAATCTTTCATAAGTATCTCCTATATTTTCTAAACTGTTCACAAGTCCTTCTCTAGATGTTAAACTGTTCACGAGTGCCATCTTTTTTTTGTAAGCCGTTCACAAGACCTTCTCTAGATGTTAAACTGTTCACGAGTTCCTTCTCTACTTTGTAAAGCGCTCTCGAGTTCCTTCTCTACTTTGTAAACCGCTCACGAGTTCCTTCTCTACTTTGTAAACCGCTCACGAGTTCCTTCTCTACTTTGTAAACCACTCACGAATTCCTTCTCTATTTTGTAAACCATTAACAAGTTCCTTCTCTACTTTGTAAACTGTTCATAAGTATCTCCTATATTTTCTAAACTGTTCACAAGTTCTTCTCTACTTCGTAAACTGTTCTGTAATTCTTTTGTACTTTGGAAACTTACAAGTACCTCCTCTATTTTGTAAACTCACGAGTTCCTTCTCTACTTTGTAAACTGTTCACAAGTCATTCTCTAGATGTTAAACTGTTCACGAGTTCCTTCTCTACTTTGTAAACCGTTAACAAGTCTTTCTCTAGATGTTAAACTGTTCACGAGTTCCTTCTCTGCTTTGTAAACCGTTCTCAAGTTCCTTTTCTATTTTGTAAACTGTTCATGAATCCTTCTCTACTTTGTAAACTGTTCTGTAATTCGTCTGGACTTTGTAAACTCACAATTACCACCTCTACTTTGTAAGCTCACGAGTTCCTTCTCTAGTTTGTAAACTGTTCACAAGTCCTTCTCTAGATGTTAAACTGTTCACGAGTTCCTTCTCTACTTTGTAAACCGTTAACAGGTCTTTCTCTAGATGTTAAACTGTTCACGAGTTCCTTCTATGCTTTTTAAACCGTTCTCAAGTTCCTTTTCTATTTTGTAAACTGTTCGCGAATTCTTCTCTACTTTCTAAACTGTTCTCTAATTCTTTTGTATTTTGTAAACTGCTCACAAAAGATTTTCGTTTAGAAAGAGCTCACAATTTTCTAAAATTCTCTATACGATCTTGAGTAGCTATATATGTTGATCATTTGACAGTGTAATTTCTTCTCGGGTAGTCTGTAGGATTATATAAAAAAAAATTCTCCAAAATTTAATATTTGATGATCAAAATGTAAAGCCAAGTGACACGCCATTTCGATAACGAAGGTTTTTGTTTTTGAAACGAAAACTCCCACACAAAAGATCGTCTAGAATATGAACGAACTACAAAAATCACATTCCATTCATTGCGGAGCAAAGCCTTTATCATTAAATTGAAGACAATGGTTTCCAAAGAAAACCTCTCCACCCAAAAGTCCATTGTGATGAGGATGGGAAAATATCCTGTTATCGTTAATAAGATCATGATCAACGATTTGAAGTTGACGATGTCTCACAAACCATAAGTTTACAAGCTTCAAGTCACACCTCAAAATCAATGGACTTCTCGGTCCAACGGAGCCTTTGGTGTGTTAAGATGTTGACCTCTCCGTCCTTTTCAAAATTTGTTACAATTTAAATTGTCATCTTGGGCAAGAATATGTTGTGACACAGGCCTGGCATGACCTGGTGGTTAGTGACACTCGTACCACAATCTGAGGGTCGAGAGTTCGAATCCCGTCCACGAAGATGCTCGACCTCTTCAGCAGCTTATGAGTTATAATGTGACAGTCAACCCTACTATTCGTTATTAAAGAGTAGTCCAAGGGTTGGCGGGGGATGGTGTTGATTATCTGCCTTCCCTCTTGTTTATCATATCAAAATTAGAGACGGCTAGCTCAGATAGCCAGCGAATAGCTTTAAACGAAATTCAAAACAAAAGACAAGCGTTATCACGCCCGAAAATATGGATATGAAACCTGATAAAACCGATTTATTAAATTAGCTATGTTATATATATTGGGTTAATTTTTCGTTCTGATCAACTCAGACAGCTGGGTACGGTCAGAAGTTATTGATAATCATATTGAACATGATTGACAATGGAGTGGAAATGGAAAACCGTTCTTATTAAACGGCGGGTATCCTTATGGCTGAGGAATACTGTATTCCTTCTTCGTTAACCTTACTATAGCTGAGATCTACTGTATTCCTTCTTCGTTAATCTCATTATAGCTGAGGTCTACTGTATTCCTTCTTCGTTAACCTTACTATAGCTGAGATCTACTGTATTCCTTCTTCGTTAACCTTACTATAGCTGAGGTTTACTGTATTCCTTCTTCGTTAACCTTACTATAGCTGGGAACTGTAGTATTCCTTTTCTCTCGTTAACCTCACTAGGACTGAGGACTACTGTATTCCTTCTTTGTTAACCTCACTTAACTAAAATCTACTGTATTCTTTCTTCGTTAACCTCCATATTGCTGAGGACTACTGTATTCCTTCGTTAACCATACTATAACTTAGGTCTACTGTATTCCTTTTTCGTTAGCCTCACTATAGCTGAGGGCTACTGTATTCCTTCTTCGATCACGTGATTGGTTTTACAAGGCATAAATGGCTACAATACAGAATTAAAAGTCTAACTGGATAAGACATGTTGCGGTTTAGTATAACTCTTAATATAGCACATAGAAAAGTTAAATTGTATATTATATTTTCAAACAGCTTTCATGGACAATCATATAGTATTCAGAGAGAACTGATAAAAGACAATGGTGTATTCCTCAGACATTTTATTTATGTATTACTCATCCATATCACTCATAAGTTAATTTCAAAGTCGAGTTAACCGTATTAATTAAAAGTATGCGTTTAAGATAATTGCAAAATTTTCGTTCTAACGCTCTCTAATCTAAAACAATAACAATTAATCAATATCAGCGATAATCCAAGAAGGATAAAAAAACAGTTTTTAATGGGAATTCGTTCCAGATTTGCTATCAATAATAAACCAGGATATGTATGACATTTAGAGTCTATTTACGTGAGTAGATTAATAATCACTTCACTCAGCATCAAACTCGTTTTAATAATCACTTCACTCAGCATCATTATCAAACTCGTGTTAATAATCACTTCACTCAGCATCATTATCAATCTCTTCTTAATAATCATTTCGCTCAGCATCAAACTCGTCTTCATAATCACTTCACTCAGCATCAAATTCGTCTTAATAGTCACTTCACTCGGCATCATTATCAAACTCTTCTTAATAATCGTTTCGCTCAGCATCAAACTCGTCTTAATAATCACTTCGCTCAGCATCATTATCAAACTCGTTTTGATAATCACTTCACTCAGCATCATTATCAACCTCTTCTTAATAATCGTTTCGCTCAGCATCAAACTCGTCTTAATAATCGTTTCGCTCAGCATCAAACTCGTCTTAATAATCACTTCACTCAGCATCAAACTCGTCTTAATAATCGTTTCGCTCAGCATCATTATCAAAATCCTTTTAATAACCACTTCACTCAGCATTAAACTCGTCTTAATAATCACTTCACTCAGCATGATTATCAAACTCTTCTTAATAATCGTTTTGATCAGCATCAAACTCGTCTTAATAATCACTTCACTCAGCATCATTATCAAACTCTTCTTAATAATCGTTTCACTCAGCATCATTATCAAAATATTCTTAATAACCACTTCACTCAGCATCAAACTCGTTTTAATAATCACTTCACTCAGCATCATTATCAATCTCTTCTTAATAATCATTTCGCTCAGCATCAAACTCGTCTTAATAATCACTTCACTCAGCATCAAACTCGTCTTAATAGTCACTTCACTCGGCATCATTATCAAACTTTTCTTAATAATCGTTTCGCTCAGCATCAAACTCGTCTTAATAATCATTTCGCTCAGCATCATTATCAAACTCGTCTTAATAATCACTTCACTCAGCATCATTATCAACCTCTTCTTAATAATCGTTTCGCTCAGCATCAAACTAGTCTTAATAATCGTTTCGCTCAACATCAAACTCGTCTTAATAATCACTTCACTCAGCATCAAACTAGTCTTAATAATCGTTTCGCTCAACATCATTGTCAAAATATTCTTAATAATCACTTCACTCAGCATCATTATCAAACTCTTCTTAATAATCGTTTCGCTCAGCGTCAAACTCGTCTTAATAATCGTTTCGCTCAGCATCATTATTAAAATATTCTTAATAATCACTTCACTCGGCATCAAACTCGTCTTAGTAATCACTTCAATCAGCATCAAACTCGTCTTAATAATCACTTCAATCAGCAACAAACTCGTCTTCTTTTTAGAAGTAACTGTTTAAAAGCCAATAGAGTTATATGGACTCCATCTGTAACTATAGGGTTATATGGACCCCATCTATTATTATAGGGGTAAAAATAAAGTTAGATGAGTGCTATTAAATGTTTGAAATAAAACAACTGGATTGCAGGAGGACATGTTGAATAATATAACCAAGAGGGTGAATAGAAAATGTGGATCTACTCTAAGCAAAATAACTAACTATCATAAAAATTGCATGCACCCTGTACTTCCTAGCACCTTTCATGACAGTAAGAAGCTCTAGTGTCACTAGGTTCGTAGGATCACTCGTGTATCTCATATTTAACAACACCTTTCATGACAGTAACAAGCTCTAGTGTCACTAGGGTGGTAGGATTACACGTTTATCTCATATCTAACAACATTGGATTTAGAATAATACTTCCACAGGATGGATAAATACCTTAAGAAGTATATAATAAACAATCTGAGAATGTTCCTTAGGAGAACTAACAGCCTAATGAGCAACCCGTGTTTCTACTCACTTAAACATCAACCATTACAGTACTGAAGAACTCACCACAGCAAGGTAAGGATGGTCATTAGTGTTAGTTCTCTCTTGTTGTTAATTAAGAAATCTACAAACTATAATAACAGCAGAATCGTTGAAAAAGTGCACAAAAAACAAGATAACTGTGGAAGTGTTTCATATTATAACGGAAACATATTCATAGAGTTTAATTCCCACAAAAGAAACGTAATCATAATGTTTACTTATCACAAGAGAAACTTAAATATGGGGGTTTACTTACCACAAGAGAAACTTAAATACGGGGTTTACTTACCACAAGAGAAACGTAACCATGGGGTTTACTACCCACAAGAGAAACATAACCATGGGGTTTACTTACCACAAGAGAAACGTAACCATGGGGTTTACTCATCACAAGAGAAAACGTAACCATCGGATTTACTTGTCGTAATAGAAACGTAACCATGGGGTTTACTTTACCACAAGAGAAACGTAACCATGGGGTTTACTCGTCACAAGAGAAACGTAAATATGGGGCTTACTTACCACAAGATAAATGTAACCATGGGGATTACTTATCGTAATAGAAACATAACCATGGGCTTTACTTACCACAAGAGAAACGTAACCATGGGGTTTACTCGTCACAAGAGAAACGTAACCATGGGGCTTCCTTACCACAAGATAAATGTAAGCACGGGAATTACTTGTCGTAATAGAAACATAACCATGGGCTTTACTTACCACAAGAGAGACATAACCATGGGGTTTGCTCGTCATAATATAAACGTAATCACTAGGTTTAATTATCATAACAGAAACACAATTGTGGGGTTTCTGATCATTTTATGAGCATTGCACGAATGAAGACCCAAATAATAACAAGAAATAGTTATGTTTCGGATTTGATCTTAAACATCAAATTAGATGTTTTCATATGACCAAATATGACACGGAATTCATGAAAATAGATTATCTACTAAAGGAAAAATCATAAATTATTTGTAAGAGTAATATATCCAGTTACGTAAGTATGTTATTTTAAAATATCGTTGTCTCTGCAACGTGATTCTTGAATAGCCCTCTATAAAATTGTATGGCCTGAATATAAGAACGTTTTCAACAATTTAAACTACTAGCTTAATATCAGGCCAAATCCAGAATTTATTTTATAGATATAGTTATTAATATTCATAAGGAAGATCTAATGATTAAAATGAAATAAATGGTTTCTACTCTATTTTCTGGAAAGATATAATGATAACTAGTTTAACCTGTCTCTATAGATCTATCGCTGGGTTAAGTATAAACACAAGTATCATTTAAAGAAAAGAAAATTATTCGACAAGGAAGTTACACAGTAACCCAGTATCAAACAGCTAAATATAAGTAGGATTGATCATAATTAACGCATTGGGATTATTTACAGGTTCCTTTAACCCACGTAAACGCATTCATTAGGTTGGAAGAAGTATAAATTATATATATATACATATCCTGATATTAAAAACGCTGGATGTGTTGGTATGCCACAGATGTTGAAACTTCATTCTATATTTCTTTTTTCTCTTGCCAATTAACGAATCAAACTATAAGACTTTTAGCCACGTCACGAATCTTGATAGTAGAATAAATCATTACATTAGTTGCTATATCTTTTACCATGAGCTATCTTTAAAACAATCACAAGAAAAAAAAATCCAGGCTCTTTCGAACGACATGACAAGTCAAGTTAATGGATTGTAATCTTGCTGGTGTTATAAGGAAGGTTGTAGTAATATTACTTGATATTTGGGTGTACTTTAGGCGTCAAGTTAAACATCCTAATGTGTAATGTATAACAGTAATGCCAATACAGCCGCGCCATATGCAAACATACCTAATCATTTCCTGTTGCAGCAGTGACTTCGGTAAATTTGGTGTATTTAAACAAGATTTCGCACGTAAGAAAGCCAACAAATAGACTAGCGGGAAATTTTGGTTCTTGAAAGCATTTGTTGGAGAACATTTTTAAAAAATGCTCGAAACAACAGTGCTTAATCAATGTGTAAATATTAACACAGAAGCGAATGGAGGGGAAGCTGTAAACTAAAAAAATTGTATTCGTTTTTCTTAATATATTATAAGTTTTTTTTGTTTGTTTGTTTTTGTTTTCAATATTCGTACAAAGCTGCTACTCAAAGGTTTTACATGCGCAGTTTCTAATTTTGAACTAAAAGACCAGAGTGAAGGTAGTTAGTCAACAGCATTCTCCGCCATCTCTTTGGCTATTCTATGGAAATATTGGGATTTGGTCGTCACTCTTATAACGCATCCACGACCCAAGAGTTCGGAGTGCGATCTGACGGAAATGGGACGCGAACTATGGTCCTTAAGATTTATAGTTCGACATATTAATCACTAAAAATTTAATCCTAAATGTGATCCTAATTTATCCCGAGTTAAATGATTGAATTACAAAAATAAATATTTAATCTAAAAATTATAAGTTTAATAATATATATGGCCATAATATCTAATTCCTGTAAGATAATGCTTATTTGTTTGTTGAATTTCTCATAAAGCTACTCGAAGGCTACACTGGTTATCCACAATTTTGAAGTGATAGACTAGGAAGAAGGCAGCTAGTTAACATCACCCACGGCCGACTCTTGGGTTACTCTTTACCAACGAGTAGTGCGATTGACCGTCACATTTTATCGTCCCCACGGTTGAAAGAGCGATAGGATTCGAACCCACAGATTGCGAGTCTAGTGCCCTAACCACCAGGCCATGTCAGGCCTCAGTGACATTATGTTCGAGTCAAACCTGTTGGATAAGAAGTGACATTTTCGATCTTGTGTTACACGATTTAAAATATTTTAGGTCAAAATTGTTACCATTCAGTAAAAATGTTATGGAGAGGGAGGTTAACAGTTAATTTGAAATTTAAACCTTCAAGATTCTCTTTAGGTGAACTTCTAAGTGGAAACGAGAGCTAAAAGAAGGTTACTTCACTTAGCTATTGAGATAGAGGCCATTAATTCATTTGAAATTTAAACCTTCAAGATCCTCTTTAAGTGAACTTCTAAGTGGAAACTAGGCCTAGAAGGAGGTTTTGTTACAACAGCGGAAGTCACGTAATTCTGTTGACACGTGATGAATTTCTCGAATGACTGGGGAGGCCCGAGTGTA
Source organism: Limulus polyphemus (assembly GCF_000517525.1). Classification (NCBI taxonomy): domain Eukaryota; kingdom Metazoa; phylum Arthropoda; class Merostomata; order Xiphosura; family Limulidae; genus Limulus; species Limulus polyphemus. Next base: position 563 of record NW_013668352.1, on the reverse strand, counting down.
TTCGAGACGTCCCCTTCGTTGGTATATAGGCCTGGCAGTGAAAGCCTGCAGGAATGAATGAAAATAGTTCCGGGTAATTTACGATTCTGTTTCGACCTAGTGTTTTGCACTCGTAGAAAGCGAAGTTATCGAAGTTGTGAATCGCTGTGATTTATAGCGTGTGTTATAAAGGTAGTTAAGTTTAAAGTGACGAGAAACGTACTGACTGTGGAATTACTGTGTACTAAAAGTTTATATCGTGAAAGAATAAACTGGTTCAATCAAGAAAGGACTTGTATCGCTGAAGTTCCTCGGAAAGAATTTCTACCCGAAATGAACAAACAAGCAGATATGCAACCAATTGGTGTCAGAGAGTGGGACAGAAAAAGAAAAAAAAGATGGAAACGAAAAGTGGCAAACTACAGCTTAGCAGATTTGATGGCAGCAATACAAGAAGAACGAGAAAATAAAGAAGAAAAGAGACTACAGCAGTGGTTGGAGGGGAAAAAAACGAACATAAAGAGAGATTAAAGCAGTTGTTGGAGGAAAAAAAAAGAACAAGAAGAGACATTACAGCAGTTGTT
>NW_013668351.1:163120-164087 GCF_000517525.1 Limulus polyphemus | reverse complement strand
ACAACAGTTGTTGGAGGAAAAAGAAAAGAAACAAGAAGTACGAGAAAATAAACAAGAAGAGAGATTACAACAGTTGTTGGAGGAAAAAGAAAAGAAACAAGAAGTACGAGAAAATAAACAAGAAGAGAGATTACAACAGTTGTTGGAGGAAAAAGAAAAGAAACAAGAAGAACGAGAAAAGAAACAAGAAGAGAGATTATAACAGTTGTTGGAGGAAAAAGAAAAGAAACAAGAAGAGAAACAACAGCAGTTGCAAGAAAACCTGCAACAATGGCAGCTCGAACAGTAAAATAAACAAGAGAAATTAGAGCAGTTGTTGGAGGAAAAAGAAAAGAAACAAGAAGTACGAGAAAAGAAACAAGAAGAGAGATTACAGCAGTGGCAACTAGAACAAGAAAGGAAACAGGAAGAAAGTATCCAACAGTTGCAGGAAAGTCAGCAACAACTACAGGAAAGTCAACAACAATGGCATGAAGTACAAATGGTAAACATTAGTAAATTTAAAAGCGAATTAGCTACGTTAAAGGACGATTTATTGTCTTTTACACAAGGAGAATACATCAACCATCGACTTAATCAGCCCCAGACAAGGGCAAGCCCCTCTACTATGCAGGATGAAGTGGCCAGAGCTCTCGAATTTGAATCCTACGTTAAGTCCAGCACAGAAGTACCAAGGTTGGTACAGTCATCTGGATTCAAGGCCAGAAAAGGTCAGCTTACAGAGAACTTTGAGGGACTTTGCTGGCATTGTAATAAACCTGGGCACAAGAGAGCTCAATGCTGGAAACTTCAACACAGGGAAGATGCCACAGCAGGAAAGGCTGCTACTCAGAAAAGTTGTTGAAACTGTGGAGAGCAAGGACATATGAGGAGCTAGTGTAAGAAGAATACTACCAATAAGTCAGCTTCGGGAAACCAGTAGTGGTTGGTGCTGAGGGACGCCCACCGTCCCTTCGTGAAGTCCAAC
>NW_013668351.1:161383-162281 GCF_000517525.1 Limulus polyphemus | reverse complement strand
TTGGCTGACATTAAAGACGAATGCATATTAGGATTGGACTACTTACTACCGAGGAAGTTTGTAATTAACTTTGATAAAATGACGTTTGGGAACAACAAAGGCCAAGTTCCGGTAACTGTTAAAAAAGAGGTTGAACTAATTAGGTGTCATCAAGCTGAAGTCAAAGTGACTGAAGGAGTTAATTGATGGTGAAATGGAACCAGGTATAGATATTAAATCAGAGCATGAAGCCACTGGATACACTCCAGCAAAGTTGATGTTTGGTCGGGAACTTCAGTTGGCAGTGGATCTGTTAACAAGACGCCCACCTTATGAAGAGTTGCCTGAGAATGTGTCAGAGTTTGTGAAAGTGTTATCAGAAAGGATGGATGATATTCAGCATCAAGTGCATTCAAACTTGAAAACGTCTGCTGATTCGATGAAGTTATCTTATGATAAGAAATCTACTGTAGTCAGCTTTGTACCAGGAGACAAGGTGTGGTTGTATAATCGCAGGAAGATCAAAGGAAAGTCTCCTAAGTTGTTTGCTCCATGGGAAGGCCCATATGACATAGTGGATCGTCTCTCAGACGCGACTTTCCGGATAAAATGAGGTCAGCGAGGTAAGCCAAAAGTGGTGCATGCCAACAGGCTTTGGCATTATCACGGTCCAGGTCATTTCAGTTGGAATGAAGTGAGCAACAGAACAAATGACGCTGCTGAAGACGTGTCACCTGAAAAAGCCACTGTCGAAGAAGGAACTCTACTCTGTTTTGAGAAAGGAAACAGCGAAGCCCTTGATGAAGTTACTACCACTAATGTGACTGTTACCAATGATAGGACATTTCCTGATGAAGCCGATGAACCCCACATGAAGCAGAAGCCAACGAGACGAAGACCAGTACGGAAGAAGATACAT
>NW_013668351.1:122084-160397 GCF_000517525.1 Limulus polyphemus | reverse complement strand
TGTTTTGTACGATTATAACTTATAATGAAATATTTTCCTATGTATTAGAATTAGATAATATCGATTTTGCATTGAAGAACTATAGAAGATGCCATATCTATTTTACATAATATTTTAGTGGAGAGGTTTGTACCTAAAATATATTATAAGGATAAAAATGTAAAAATTCATTAATATGTAATTTGATTAAATGAATAATATACAAATATAGAAGGCACTGCACACACAACATACCCTCTACACTGATATTCAACGTGTCTAGTATTCCATGGCCAAAAAGTTTGGGAAACGCTGCACTACGTCTATGAGAGAGGATAGAAATATAATCAGTTTGTTATGAGCTTTACAACATCATCATAACAGTCATTAATAAAAGGGCTAAATTGAATATAGAATGATATCATTGCTGGCAAGTAATATATCTGTCTCATGGTAGAATTTTTATTTTCTTAAATATGACAAAAGTCAGGTTCTGTGCAAACACTAAAACTGTACCAAGTAATGTAACATAAATATAATGAATACAATTACTGAAATGAATATTGATGTTCTTGCCATACTTTTTACCTTTGATTTATGTTTATAGTGTTGGCTTATTGAGCAAATAAAAATGTTGACAATAGAAATCTCAGATATGAAAATATCTGTACACTTTTATATTGGTTAATGAAATTGTTGTACAGTAGATGATGTAATATGATAGTATTTTATTGCAGGTGCTTTTTTGTAATGCATATCATACTATGAATAGAGCTAGGCAATTATTTTGATTAATTGGTGTAATCGATTAACTATGAGATGAACTACATTGACTACTGTAAGGTAAAATAATTCATTAATTGAAATTATAATTATACCAATTAATGTCACAAAAATAATCAGCTAGTGTTTTGATAATTCCAACTATACAGTAATTGAAATTAGGATTAAATCACTTGTCACATAAATCAGAATGTTTTCAATTATTCCCATTTTTGATAATAACAACTACCTAGTAATCAAAATATTGCCATAGTTGAACACTTTGTATGTGTGTATTTATAGTGGTTTTAGAAAAATTAGGAGTTGAAGCATGGGAATCCTTCAGCTATGTACTTTGTAGTGTTCTTTATGTATTACTTATGAATGTAGGAATAAAATATCTTACAATTATTTTTAAATGTCTATATGTGGAATATTGAGTTGAATTAGTGAATTATGTTTTTATTTTAGATTCTTATGGATAAGTAATATTATACTTTATCTTGCTGTTTTACTTGCATATTGTATTGATCCAGTCGATGTTATCTTCAATATAAGGTCTAAGTGAATGACTGCCAGTTGTCCCATTGAGGTTACCTCTAAGTTAAAAAAAAAGTTTTGTATTTTTAGTCTATTTTAAATATACCCTTTCATACTCATATACTTGTCCAACAAAATAAAAAAAAAATGAAACTAAAAATACACACACACACACACATATATATAAAACACCATTAACCATGCAAGAATATGTAATCTAACTCAAAATTCTGACAGTAGCTAACAACACAAAGCAAACTAACATTTATATTCTGGTATGCTACTTACCTCCTCTCACAAAATTAGCTATTCTTCTTCAGTGCTGCTCTCTGTATGCAAACTTTTTCTTTATACATGCCACAAGTCTACTGCTCCTCCCTATTGAAACTGAAATATTCCAACATATCTCCTGTGCAAATCATCATGTGTTACTTCTCCATCAATAGGAGCATAACATGCTCACATGATGCATATGACTCCCTCTGTACTCCTCTACTGAGTGCTTGTGTTTGGATGTGCTTGTAGTTTGTTTAAAGATTCATGTTCGGCTTAAGTTTCCTCACGAAATGGTTTTCTTTAATTTATTTAGTTTTCATTTAGACAGTTTCTTCACTTTACAATTTTTATTAGTTAGTTCCAGTCACATTATTCTTTTTCACCATTCGATTTTGGTGGACTCTTCTTCACAATGAATTCCAAAGTTCATGTTTCCACTTCAGGGGTCACACCAGTGACTAGCATTCTTTCTCGGGCCTCAGGTGCAGACAACCCGATGATAGATGGGAAATCAAACATTACATGGGCTAGCCTTCTTCCCTGGACTTCATCCTGGTCCTCTCAAACAGACAAAGCCTGTTCAGACTAATGAGGACTTGGATTGTCTATTTCCACGTTATGATTTTGCTGTACCTTCCAGTCCTCTGCCTGATGAATTAGTTAGACCTAACTCAGTCTTTTTTTGGATTTTATTTCTTGGGTATGTGATGTTTTATTCCTTTCTCCTATTTCTTAAGAACCATGTCCTTCCTTACAACATGACCAATCTTCCTACCCATTTTTGGTTTTTCCTCCCTCCCCTGATATTCGAGTTCCTTCTGATCAATTTGCCTTGCAATTAAGTGATTTGATTAGCATGCCTTGCCCCCCATGGGCTTCAGATCAGTTCATGCTTTCATACCATTGTGCTGACTGTCCCTTTTTGTTAGGTTCCATATTGCCTGTTTGTGGAGAAGCTCCTGAATCACCTGTCAGTGTAACCTATGTCCAGTATTCTCCCCTGTGTCTTACACTTACAACTCTTTTTACTGTATCTTTCTTCTCTGCACCTCCTCTCTGAGACTCTCTACGGAAATTCTGAGGGATTTTCTGGGTATACCCTTTCCCTTCTTTCCTCCACACTAGCTGGTTTGTTGTCTTCGGCTCTGGCTTTGCATACATGGTTTCTCTGTTCTTGGGACCTCCTAGGTTGTGATGCGATTTTGGCTCCTGTCTGTTTACCATCAATTTCTCTTTGAGATTTACATATGGCCCCATTTCTGCAGTGGTACACTTTTGACATGGTCCAAGAAACACTAGAGCCATGGGTGGAATCAGTCAAACAACAATCTACCATTACCAATATTGTTGCACATTTGTCTTAGTCAGAGCCCCATATCCCATCTATTAACATTTTCTGGCCTTTCTAACCCTTACCTGTCCTTTCTTCTCGGGTGACTCTTCTTGTTGTTTTTTCGATGACATACTTTATGTCACCAACAGTACTGGTGACTACTCGGTAGGTTCTGGTCTGGTGGGAGCCCGGCTTGCCAATTTTCTTTATTGCTGGCATTCCTTCATTAAGGATCAATGGATTCTTCAGGTTTTATCAGAAAGAATCCCTCATCCCCTTTCTCTACTCAGCTCCCATATCTCCTTTCCATATTTTTTTCCCTCCTCCTCAGGATCCCATGACCAGTCAGCATCTGTTGGAAGTGGTTTGGGAATTGCTATCTCAGCAAGTCATCAAACCTGTTCTCCATCCTTCAACAGGTTTTTATTCCCAATAAAACTGGGGACTGGAGGCCGGTCATAGATTTATCTCACCTCAACCACTTTGTTCACCTGCCCCAGTTGACCATAGTGTCTTTTCTCTGGGATTATGGATGTCACCAATGTTTATCTCCATATACCTATATCACTTTGGTCTCATCCTTATCTTTGGTTTGACCATCTCAGGATGGTTTATCAATTTTGAGCACTACCACCCGGGATTGCATTGGCTCCTTATGTTTTCTGTCAGGTAGTCCGAGCATTTGCTTGACATGCTCTGGGATTGAGTTTTTAACTATTACATGGACGACTGGCTTCTTCTGGCTCATTCCAGACTGGAGTCAGCCAGCCATACTTGGCAACTCCTTTTAATGGTTGCTCGAGTGGGCTAGTTAATCAAGCTGGAGAAGTCCTTCCTCAGACCTACTCAATATCTCGTCCATTTGGGGTCTTTTTCAACACATGGATCAGTCAGGCCCAGCATTCTCCTTTATGACTTTGTTCTGTGAATTGTTATGTCACCATGCCCTCTTGGTTCCATCACTTACTGCTCATGAGGTTCTATCACTTTTGGGGATGTGGTGTTCAATGACCTCACTGGAACCTTGCACGGCATCCTCTTTCTTCTCCCATTACCCTTCCTCTTACCCTGCGATATGCTCTACTTTAGTGGTTGGACAAGACACGTACTTCAGCAGGTGTGCCACTTTTTCCTCTGCATCCGGATCTACATCTCTTCATGGACGCATCCCTGCAGGGCTGCAGTGCATGGGTCAACCAACTGGAAGCTTTGGCCCTTGATCTGTGGATGAAAGGACTTTGCATATCAATGTTCTCAAACTTCTAACTTTACGTTAGGCATTGAATCACTTCCTTCTTTTTGCCCAACATTGTCTGGTGATGGTTTATTCTGACAATTCTACAGTGGTGGCACATATCAATCACCAAGGGGACACCTGATTGAGAGATCTATGTTTTTAGACATTGGTTCTCTTATACTGACCCACATGCAACACATTCATCTCATTGCATGTCATGTGCTGGGTGCTTTCAGCCTTATTGTGGATTGTCTTTCCCACCCTCACCAGATATATCAATCAAAATGGTTCTTAGATCCCCTCATTTTCAGGGAGTTTTGCACTTTGTGGGGTTCTACTCTATGTGGATGCAGTTGCTATGAGCCTCAATCACAAGTTACCTCTCTTTTGGTTGCTGGGCCCTCATCCTCAAGCTCTGGTAGTCACTGCCTTCAGCCAAGATTGGTCCCACAAATATCTTTATGTTTATCCTCCTATCAGATTACTTCATTGGGTAATCTCTGTTTTTTTTATTGTTCCTCATTGGCCAGCTCGGCCATGGTTTCAGTGGTTACAGCACCTGCTACTCTCCCCCTCCTGTATCTCTTCCATCGTCTCCCCACCTTCTTCATCAACCTTGGTCGCCGGTCTTACATTCCGCCCTTCACGTCCTACTTCTTTATGCATGGCTTTTATCCAGTCCTTGGTGAGGAGATCTGGTTTCTCCCATCAAGTCGCTTTCTTTTTAGCTGGTTCCATATGTCCTTTTTCCATGGAGGTGTAGCAGTGCAAGTGGAAGGTGTTCCACAGTTGGTCAACAACTCGTGGGTTTCCCACTGATCAGCCTACTGTGCCTCGAGTGGTGGAATTTCTCACTTGGCTTTGTGACTGTGGGGCCCTCGGTCTCCTCACTCTCAAGTTATTGGGTGGCTTTATCCCTAACCTGTTTTTCTTATAGAGTTTTAACTTCTATTATTCTCCTATTCAGTGTGGAATTCTAGCTAATTTTGTGAGGGAGGTGAGTAGTTATAATTTTCCTATACTGAAAATGTATTTCTGATAGATATTAACTCCACTCTCACTTCCTATCTTTCCTCCCCAATTTCCTCCAGTGCTTAAGTCTTTTGCCAAATTTCGAAGTGATAGTTCGGTAGAAGAGTATAGAGGGAGTCACATGCATCACATGAGCATGTTATGCTCCTAATGATGGAGAAGTGACGCCTGATGATTTGCATGAGAGACATGTTAGAATCTTTCAATTCCAATAAAGGGGGGGGGGCAGAAGGCTTGTGGCATGCATAAAGAGAAAGTTCACATATAGAGGACAGCACTGAATGAGAATAGCTAATTTTATGAGAGGAGGTATGTACCTATCGTAAATACATTTTCAGTATAGGAAAATTATGATTTTCCACTACCTAAGATTGTAGTCCTTAGCAGAAATACAATTAAGCTGTTGAGGTTGGTTTATTAGTCAAAATAATATTGAGAAATTTCTACTATGTATATTTTATAATACTTTTGTACATTTGAAAAAAGTTAAAAATGTGTGTGTATATGTGCATATATGGTGTTCAAGATAATTCAGTGTATTTAACTTTAAAATTTTAAGATGCATACCTTTTTGATAAGTATATTGAACAGATTCTGTTTCTTTCTTTTAAATAGCTTTGATTCTTCAGATTATAAAGACACAGAAAAAAAAATGATTATTTTTACAAACTGGGCATTTGTACAAGAGCAGTCAAAAGCATTCCTAACTCAGGAGTGGTGCAATTCAATAGCAGCAATCCAAATGGCAATTGGACAATTGGAAGGCTCAATGCAACAAAAATCATGGGTGGAAGTGAGTAAAGTTATGTGTATTTAGTTGAATAGTTTTGTAGTTATAATCAAAGAAAGTTTTTAATATTTAATAACAAATATAAACAAAGTAAAGCTGGATTTGTCAAACTTTGTTTGTGCATATATAGTTTTAGAAGAATCATGAGTTGAACATGGGCATCATTCAGTTATGCAGTTTGTAATGTTCTATATGTATTACTTGTGAATTTAGGACTAAAATATCTTTCAATTATTTTTAAATTAGCAAAACATGAATTCTGACATTTGCAGTAAATCAATTAAAATAGATTTTAAAAACTCCTTTACAGTAAATGATAAATCATATATAAAATTATAATTCAGAAAGTGCATCATTTACAGAAAAAACTCTTTGGAGCTTTGTAGAAATGAAATTTTGAATATTTCTGTCAATTTTCTCTATCAGTTACTTTATACAAATGTCGTAAAAGACCAATATCACTATCAAAATATAAAAGTTAAAATTATTGAAACACATTTAGAATTAACATATTGTATTTACTTAAAAATTTGTGACTCAAAGAAATGTAGTGTCAAAAAAAATTTATTTGGCAAAAGTGATGGTGAAAAAGTATGAAAAGCCAAAGGAAACCCTTTTGATCTTCAACTTTTGTACAGGAAAATGTATAATATGTACTATAGATGTATTACAAATACATTTAACAGCACTTCATTGTTTTCCCTCTACAAATACTACTACTGTTGATGAAAATATATATTGCTTCCTGATAGTGATTACAAATCAGAAAATACTAACTATAACAGTGACTTGTGAGAGTACCAACTAAGTACAGGTTAATATAAGCTCATACACTTAGTTCTTGGGATTAAGTTTACAAAATGTGAATGCAATGGTATAAGGCAATCAATACCATGATTGTGAACAGAACATACACAACTACATTTAAGAATAATGCATGTGGAATACTTTAGATGCATCTTGACTATACAAAAGGACGATGAATTTAACAGCATATACCACTTGTTGAAGTTAAAGGAGAATAGCATTATCATGGGTATAAAATTCATTATAATTTTGTACACAACAATATTCTAATGTGATCTGAAGTAAGCCAACAATTTAGTATTTTGAATCAGCCAAATGAAAGTTACACACATTTTTATCATTATTACATGTTTGTCATTGTACATTGGGTGAAAAACTATTATGTATTTGTAGTAACATTTCCTTGAAAAATTTGGATACGTAGGATTTGTTTTTCTCACTAAGCATTATTACATTGCACTGTAGCATAGAATACTGTTATCAGAACTTGTAATATCTTTCATGTATTGTATCAAATCAAAAGTTTGTTTTCTTAAGTTTCATATATGTTCTTTTAGCGAATATGTTTTTTTCCCTTGCAGCATATTTACCTCTCATAAGGCCTATGTTTCTTTTTTTGTAATACACAGTTGGCCTAATAAGCTTTCATTTAAAATGGAGTAGAGGATTAGTAATTGTAGTTGATTTGTATGTACTATACCAAATCCTCTTTTTAATAGCATTTAATTGTTCTTTATGGAATTATCATTTGTTAAAATACACCATATACATCGGTTATACATTTTCAATACAAACTACTGAAATTCAAATTAATTGATAAATAATTTTCAAGTTAACTAAACTAAATAGCATAAAGAGTATAAGGTGTTAATTTTTCTGTTTCACAGTAATATGTAGCATTGATAAACTTCTAAACTTTTTCAAGTTGCAGTAAAAGAAAAATTCATTTTAAAATTGTATAATTATATACACTTATAATGCATTAATATTTGTAAGATAAAATGAACTCCAATTTTTAGAGACTTTCCATAAACTATGTGTTATTTTTATGTATTGCACTATCTGCACAATACCATGTGCATTAAAAGTTTTTGTAAAACGATCATGTTTAAACTTCTCCACAGAGTAGATTTATAATTACACACATTTGCAAAAAAAGTATTTGGCTATTTGTAAGAATTTTAGAATGACCAAGAGAACACTCAATCCATGTGTCTGGTACTTGAATTTTGATCCTAAAGTGCTATCTTCAGGGACAAATTCTAATAATGCATTTTTAAAAGTCCTGTACCTGAGAATGACACAAATGTATCATAGTAGCTGTGATTATGTAGCTTTATATGAAAATCCACCACTTATAAACACACACACCATACTGATGAAAAAGCAGTATTATACAAATAGTCTTCATTGTGTCAACAGAGAATCATTCTAAATCAGTTTTAAACAAGATTTAGGGCAAAGTTAATAAAAGGAATTTCTAAAAACAAACAAACATTGGAGTAACACAGATTTTTGTTTACTTTTTTAGAAGTAATTTCATACAACTGCTATGATTTAAAGATTGACATATATCAAAAGGAAGCTATAAATTTTGGAATATGTTAATTATAATAGATTCAATACACTACTATGAATAAATAATAATATCAACTTCTGTTGGATTACATCATTTACTTGTATTAGAACTCATCTTTATTGAGTTCATTGCCAATGGAAAGATCAATATCACTCTTACCTTCCCAGCTTTTTTTGAGATTTGCTCAAGTCTTGTGTTTGCACATGTCTAAGTACTTTATTCCATTGTTCATGCAATGGCAGTCTGATAACAGACAGGATTTTGTAATTTGCAGGCCAGACGTTCCATCACTGCTTCAGATGTGGAGGACCATCCTTTGAGTCTATAGTGGTTAATCTTCATCATTTTCAGGTTTAAGCTTACACCCAAAGCCAGTAGGACTTGGAATGTAAGGCCTGTAGGTCCAAGCACCTCTTCCATATGCATGTTTGGTAGTTGGCTTTCTTTGCATGTTTAAACAGTCAGCATATGGGAGTAACTGATGTGACTCAGTCTCACTCTTCCTGCTGCAGAATAGCTGGTACCAAATGTCATGCATCTTGATGCCCTTAAACTTTGATCCATACAACTCACAGGTGAAAGTGTTCAGTTTGGAAAACAGAACTGGAGAAGGATTCCATTCCTGAAAGATGTATTTATTTCTTCATTTTCAGCATTTTCATAATACTAATATTTCCATGCCCAGCAAAGACACTGAAGACTACTGATGTCAGTGAATCTTTTACAAGTACTGGTTCCACATTTCACAAAGAAAAGTTCATTAATTACATCATTGAAAGCAATGCATAGCAGAAACACATCCTTGTCCTCAGAAATAATGACTGTTGATCTGGTTCCAGATTTTACAGTATAAGAAGTATGGAGTAGAAACCTTTATCTGTTTCAATTTAGTGAAACTAAATCAGGCACCTGATGCCCGTTGTTATCTTATAGCTTTTTCATCATGTGTTATAAAGAGAACATTGTCATTTGTGATCAGTTGTTGAGTATCTGGCTATCTCCATTCATTGACCAAGAAGTGGATCAGTGCTGTGGTGTTGTCAGTACTTTACAAAACTTTCTCCACTTTGTCACTTCTTAAACTTTAGGCAATTTCTGTAAGGGCTGATAACAGAACTGAAGAGGAAACCCTTTTAAAGGATTTTTTAGTCCTTATTATTTTATGGATCAATTTCATGTCATCAGTAATTGTTGCTGAGGAATGCCCACAGCAACAGATGTTTTTTTCTGCAAATTTTCATGTTAGAATTTCTTTGTTGTTTTTTCTCGGTTGACCTTCACGTGTTGACAGAGGCACATGAAGATGGCAAAGAACGTTTGTCATGTGTAGCTTTTTTCTGGTCTGGACTTTCAGGATCATTTGGCCAGAGTTTCCTGTCTGCCTTCAGATTAAGATCCTTGCTCTTTGCTTTCATTTTCTGCACATTAAGCTATTTCTCTGAAAAAGGAAGCTCATTACTAAGTAATTGTATCAATTGAAAGATACGTTGCCAAAAATAATGAGCTGAAAATTCCGAAAGTAAAAAAAAAGGAAAATTTGAAATACACCAAAACTTTATGATAATATTCCAAATAAAATATCATCATTATTTAATGGTGAAAATATAATTATTAAATCAGCATTGAAGAAATGGACACTAATACTGATGAACCTAAAAATCTATATATAGTATATACATTATAAATGCTGAAAACAAAGTATTGTGCAATAATAAGCAGTGGACATTAAAAGGGCTGGGGATTATTCACAAAAAAAGGACACTTTCAAACATTGTAAGGTAAGACTTCGAAGGGGGAGTAGATTGTGGAAACTCATTATTTTTATTCATTTAGTCCTATAAACACTTTTAAGATCTAAAACTAAGTAGTGAATTATTCTGTATTAACACTTAATAGTATATCACCTGTTTTTTTTTTTTACTGTTAAGACTTTCATGTCCTTGTGTGTTATTCATTTTAAAAAAGCTGACTTTTTTTTATATATATAAAAACTAATAGCAAGTAAGGTGTGGAATTAGGTATATACCTTTTAGTAGTTATGTATAATTTTTATTGAGAAAAAGGACACCTTTTAGGCATAAGAGAAGGAAGGCAGGATCTTGAGCCCATCTAGCCATGTCACTAATATTGTGAATGTTTAAAATGCAAATTATTATGTAGTTAATATTGTTAACCTGTACCTAAAATCATATATGATTATGTATAATTATTAATGTATTTATTTATTATAAATGATATTTATTATACAGCAGACTCTCCCTGAGCGACCATCTCCCCAAGGAGACCACTCCCCCACTGCAGGCAAAATATTCAGTCCCGACAATTTGTCAATCTTTACCATTATAAAATATTTCCACAAGCTGACCACTCCCCCACTGCAGGCACAATATTCAGTCCCGACAATTTGTCTATCTTTACCATTATAAAATATTTCCACAAGCCGACCACTCCCCCATTGCAGGCAAAATATTCAGTTCCGACAATTTGTCTATCTTTACCATTATAAAATATTTCCACAAGCTGACCACTCCCCCACTGCAGGCAAAATATTCAGTCCCGACAATTTGGTCATTGTTGATTGTAATTGTTGTTCAATATTTGACAACACTCAGTGTGTGTTACTTTTAAATTACTCTGGTGTTTCTAATTAAATTTTATTGTTTTGTTGCCTTTTGGACCATGATTTTTAAAATTCCCACCATAAAAAGTTTCAAAATATGTGGTAACATGAAGCAAATGTTACACTAATCAAGTTACATATAGCTCATGCTATTCGCGAGCTGTTAGTCCTAGTGAGCATACCTCATAGAAACATTTTATTATTACTATCATTATTATTATGTATATTACCTAATTTAATCTTATCTAGCCTAAACTTTTCTAATTTTTACATTTTTAGTCACTTTTATAATAATAAATAAAGAAAAGTTAAAAAAACAAGAAATATAGCACTTACTTGTGTAACATTTCTTTTTGTTGTCGACTGTCCTTCTATGTTAGCCCTAATAGTAATACCTTCACCAATGCTACTAGTCCACAAAATAATTTTTTTTAAGTAAATAATTCTACGGAAGAACACAGGATAATAACATGTTCACAGCTGAGAAAGTTGGGTATCTGGTAAAATTTTTCTGGCACTCTAATCATGTGACTTGAGCAGTTGGAAATTCAGCTTAGCTCCCCCACTATGTTCTCATGGGTAAAAATGTTTTTCTCATCAGCTAAATTGTCAATTATCTGTAACATCACATGGCATGAATCTAGGCTTTCCATTGGTTGTAAATTTGATAGGAGATAGCCATAAAATAAGCCACTTGAAAGGTCAATGTTTTCACGTTTAGATAACATTACCTTGACAGATACACTGCGTATAAATACTGCATCAGTCAATGAGTAAAACATTAGTTTATTCTGTTTTGATCGCACATGAAATTTATTGTCAAACACACTTATAAATCTCCATGACAGAAATTCTATTCCAAAATAATGCTAAAGGCAAAGCCATCTTATCATGTTGAGATATCATTGGCAGATAAAGTCAAAGTTATTCAAGCACATAATGCCAGCAATAAAAGCCAGCGCTAGTTAACTGAAGAGTTCAATGTCGGCAAAACACTAATCCAGTAAATTTTAAAACATAATGCTGAATATATGATAGTGTTTGGTATTATGGTCTTGGTATCAAAAAGTTTGTGCTATAAAAATTCCAGTTTCCAGACCTATATTCCAAGAAAAGGCACTTACAATAGCCACTACTCTGGGTCTTTCCGACTTCAAAGTATCATTTGGATGGCTCACTAAATTCAAAACCAGACATAACATTTTACAATCAGTAGTGAGCGTATGACAGTTGATGAAAGGAATGCCAAATTGTCTGCTACTATAGACAGATATGCACCTAGAGACATCTACAGTATGGATGAAATTGGGGTCAGCTATTGTGATTTACTAAACAACATTGTGTGTAAAAGGTGAACAGTGTGCTGGAGGGAAGCGATCAAAAGATAGACTAGGTGTTGCATTATGTTGCAATAGTGTTGATGAATTTGAACACACTGTTGTGATTGGTAAGAGCACAAAACCCAGGTGCTTCAAAAACTTAAACATAAAGAGTAACTTATCTGTGGCTTGGTATACTAACAAGAAGGTGTGAATGACCAACACTGTCTTCCAAGACTGGGTTACAGGCTTCAATAAGTGCATGAAAGCAGAGTGTCACAATGTTGTCTTACTGTTAGACAATGCCATATTTCACAGTCAGGTGAATCTTAGCAATGTCAAAATTGTGTTATTGCCTCCCAATGCAACATCAGTGATACAACCTCTTGACCAGGGTATCATTCATGCATTCAAAGCCCACTACAAAAAGCACCTAGTCAGCTCTGTGTTATCAAACATGGATAAAGGCATGTCACTCACAAACTTGGTGAAAAGTGCTAGATGCAACCTTGAAGATGACGACAGCAACCAGTCTACAGACGCAGAATAATGCACAATCCAGTCAATGTTGCAAATGCTGAAGTGCATTTCAGACATGAAGAAGTTTGCACTAAAAACCCAACACTCATGAAAATCATGAACAATTTAAATAATGTAGAAGATGTTGTTCAAAATGAAATCATTAATGCTATATCAAAAAAATCAACAACTTTTTTGTGTAATAAAATATATATGCACTCATGTTCTATGACTAAAATGTGTAAAATACTTTATGAAAATAAAGGCAATAAAATAGAAAATTTTTAAGAAATGAATAATTATTAATAGTTTGGATGTACAATATGCAAATAAATATCACACATAACATTGCAATTCGTTATTTAAATATTTTACAGTTAATTGATGAACTGGTCAATTCTTAGTAAGTCCACTTCCCTATTAAAACCACTTTTTGTTCAGACCCAAAGGTGGTTGTAATAGGGAGAGTCTACTGTAGTTAGTTCAACTTCCTAAAGCAAACATGATCCACACCTGAGTAAATTTTGTGGATAATAATGTGTGCTGTAAAAGTTTTAATAATTTTTGTTGTTGTTGTTCAGCAGCTTTCAAAATTAGGGATGATAGCAGACAACCCTAGTAGCTGAAAAATTTGAGTTATTAAAAATTAGTAACTTGAAATCATAATGGCAATACTTTGATTACTTGAATAGTTGGAGGAATAAAGAATAATGATTAGATACTCAACTTTCAATTAGTTTTTTCATGAGAATGAATGATACTAATTAAAATTATAGTAACTACTGATAAAAGTTTTGAGAATGTTTTACTTATTCAAAAGTACCTTGACAGTTCTGATAGCTAGGCAAGATTGTGAAAACTATTTCAAAATTGAGATGTGTGAAGTTATGCACTTGGGTTGGGATTTGTAGTTTATGCCGAGTGTCTAGTTGTGTGGAAGAGTAAGTTATTGGTTTTACTATTAATTGAAAAACAGTATTTATTATATTTTTGACATATGCTAGATTTTTTCAAAGACAGTGTCTGTAAACTTACTAGACTTATTAGTAAAGCTAATGGGTGAGACCTTTCCCCTAAAATAGCACATCCATGGATCTCTTTTTTTTTTTTTTCTAATTTAGTGTCCTACATTGAAGATAAGATACTCTTGCCAAAACTTACTTGAATGTAATCAAAGTATTAAGAACAAAATCAAATACTACTATTAAATTTTTACTTCTAAATGAATTCTAACTTTCCACAGTTATGCAGCTAGTAGCAATCTTACAAGAACACTAGTTTTGGTAACTCTACATATACATAACATACACAGAAAATAGCACTTTATGTACTGCTGTAATAATCATGTATTACAGCCAGCTCAACAACAATTTTATGCACTGTTCTTAAAGACAAATTTGACTTGCAAAATATAGGACAAATCATTGACCCTGTTGTGTCATATGAAATTTCTTTCTGAACTTTCACAAACTATGTAACCCCATTTTTGGTAATTTTTTTTTTCAATATATCAAATGATTCATTCATACTGATGAAAGTCTTTTTTTTTTTTGCATATCTTACTGTATTTTATGGTAATTAATAACTTTAATTTTGACATATAGATATGTGAATTAAAGTTCAATAAATTCTTGTTTATGTATTTACAATATTTTATTCAGAAAACTAAGATCCTTCATTAACTTTGGTTTAAAACATAAGTTTAGTATCCATCATATGTGTTGTATTTGAAGCTAGCTTTTGTAGGAACTATAGGTGATGTTGAAAATATGAAAAACAACTGTTAAAAAAGTCGTATAATCATTTTTTTGGAATATTTTAAAGTTTTGAATTTGGATTTATCATATGTTTCGATTATGATACAAATAAAATTTTACTTAAAGATTTAATAACTATGCTACATAATTATATTACTACCATCTTAAAACATTGTATCCAGATGCAAAGTTCTTTAGAATTTAAGTGTGTTTTCAAAAATATTATGTATTTTATTGATATAAAACGAATATATTTTTCTTTTAGCTGACTGGATTCTTCTTTCATACAGTAATGGTGACCCTTACTCTCAGCATTGTAAGCAGACTAATCGCACAACCAATATCATGATTGTTTGTGATCCTGTTAATTTGAAGGTTAGTCATCAAGAAAATAATTTCTATGAACATTTTACCTGAAGGCAAATGTCAACAACATTCAATATTATAACTATGTGTAATCTTTGTACCAGAAGCTAAGTGTCAATAGTGATTGATAGTATATTTCTTTTAACCTTCTTGTTACAGGTAGGTCACAGTACACATCATGACCTTTAAGAGTTACATTCAAAATTTAATTAAATTACTTTTATATCATTTTATGTAAATAAACTTGGCATAAAAAACATAGTTAATGAATGAAATTTTAATATTATATAAGAATTAAGTTTTAATTTTATAAGGAAATACTTAAAAATTCTCAATCTCCCCTATTATGAGAATTTTGAAATTAGTTCTCTAGGTTTTCCCTATTTTCAAGTTTATTTACCACACATCTGGGAAGTACAGAATTTAATGTAAATTACTTATCATAATATAAATATTACTCAGGCAAAGCATAATTTTTATAGCCTTCAGTCTCATTTATTTAATGAGCCATAAACTATAAAAGTAGACCCACTTGCCATGCCCACTTGTCACATCCTCTCTTTCACAAATTGCCAGTAGTTCTTTCTGACATTTTATATTGTATTATTTATAATCAATAGAAAGTCAAAGTTTTAATCTATCAAATGATGTATCATATTACATTGTTTTCTATACATAGTATTATCTGTTTTACCTCCAGTTTGAAAATTTCTCTTGTGGTATTCACATCAACAAGCTTAACTAAATCTTTAAAGGCTCTTATTGCATGGTTAGGAAGCCAGATAAATTATGATAGTTATAGGACATCATTTGCTTTGTGCGTGCTGTAATTCTGTAACCTTAGGTGCATTATTTAATTATATAAAAATTATTTAGTGTAATAGTACCAATAATATGAAAAAAAAAAGTAGGCTTAACTTTCATCAGCAGTCATCATAAAAAAATGAAGACGCAGGTAAGTACTTTATGTTCTGTAAATAGTTTTTGAAACAACTATTGATGGAATAGTAGATTTACTTGGGTATAACTGATCACATACAGTAACATTCAAAGTACAAATACATTCAGCTTACATATACATCCAATAAAAACCCTATAGGAGTTTTTATTCATTTCTATCAAGACTTCTTGAACCTACGTGTTTTCTAACATCATGAATATACATCCAATCATACTTAAGATAATACTAGCTCCATTTGTGCTCTTAATGCTTTAGTTATCCTTGTTTTAATTTTTTGATTCTTAATACTTCAAAGCTTGTTTGGGTTTTTGTCTACATGCAACACTTTCATGTTTTTAAAAATTTATTTTGTGTATTTTTCAATCACGTGCTCATGTACATTTGATTCTTTTTGTTGTTAATGTTCTTTACATCTAACCTGTTTCTTTTACATATCAATTTTTGCAGTCTATTCATTCCATTTATAAATTGTGTCATTACCTTATTCTTCCTTATTGTATAATATCAGTAGAAAACATTTAATATTAATTCCTGGGTTAATTGCTATTTTAGTTTTGACACTTTACTTGTGTTTTTTTTACTTCATTTGCACTATAAACTAATTTATTTACCTCTAATAACACCTATAAATAATATTGATCTATAGATATATTGAATATTTCATTCTTCTTAGGTATTATGATCAGTTCAGTTGTTCTTATTTTATCCATTTTTCTTCATTTATTGTTTGCTTGATTATTTCATCAGTTATTTGGAGTGTGCTGATTTGATGTTTTGAACATATTTTTCCACATTTCATTGGTGCACAATCTCAACCTTTTAATTTTAAATTGTATTTTTATCATTAAGTTCCATAATGTGCCTTGTGTATTCTTTTTGAATTTTCAGACTGAGGGTTTTCTTTCCTATGTTTACATTTAGGAAGTTTATGCTTTTATATTGTATATTAATGTGTTGAAAAAATCATATCACTTATCCATTAAAGCCACATAGGATACCACCAACATAAGTGATAGAAATATAGCTAGCTTTATTAACAGCCTTTGTCTTTATGTTGATGTGAAACAGTGTTGATAATACTGAAGAGAGCTGGACTTTTAGTGGAAGTTGCTAATTGATTATATGGTGGACTCATTCATCTAATTTATTATTCTTGTAAGATGGATTTAAAAAAATCCCTTATTCTCACATGACACGGCTAAAAAAATGGCAAAAACGTGGCACAAATTTGTTTTTAAAATACTTCTGAATATTTACTATTTTGTAAATTGGTAATGTTAAGAAAACCATGCAGCTGTCATTCTGTTTGTTTTCAAAATATACAGTAATCCCCTATTAGTCTGTGCAAACAAAATGAATTGATAATCAAATAATGAAAACATGTTTTACTATAACTGATACAATAATAATATTTTTATTTAAAACATATAACTGCAATTAGAAATCAATAAGTAGCCAGTTAGTCAATTTATTTATTTACATTCTTTGAATACCATGAAAATAAAAATAATATTTAGTAAATAGGGATTTGAGTCATCAAGATGTTTTGCTATCACTTATTATAGTCAGTAAACCTAACTAGTTTACTTGGTGTCTTCTCATGTAAGAACATTTCTGTAACTTTTAAACAGTTATAATTTAACACATAAAACTATCAGTCAGATTAGAAACTTCCCACTAAATCATAACTACTGCTCAAACTACTATATTTACCTTACTATGATGTAAAAATTCTGATTTTTACTCTATCAATCACATTTTACATTTCTCTATAGTTGTTTTCCAAGCTGTGTTTCATTAATAAAAGATTAAGCCATTGATAAATATTATAAAAGGATAACAATCAAAGCATGTACAAGAATAAGAGAAATGCTTGGAAACCAAGAAATGGGTAATATACTCTGAAATGTTTCAGTTGGAACTTTAGGCAGAGTAGATATAGTAAGTTTGAGAACTTTAATGGGCTGTAACTACTTATAAATGAAAATGTGATAAAAGTTTGGATTTTATTGTCTTTATTTTAGGTCACCATAGGTACATGTTTAGCATCTTATAAAATAAGTGCAGCATTGTAGTAAAGCTCCAAGCTGTGTAGGTTGAGTGAGTGCATTACTTGGCAGGTATTGTCAGTAGGACTGTAATGGCATCATATTGTTTGCAGAGTTTGTTAAAGATGGTCATCCACAGGTAGCTGATGTATAAGCCATTTTCTCTGTTGAATTCAGGCTGGTATAGTTTCTTGGACTTTTCTTCCATTGGTGAGTTTGACTAAAATATGTTTTAATTCCAATTTATGATGTGCCTATTATGTAGTTATATTCAGTCAAGGTCATTTTATCCAGATGTGTTAGAGTAGTTGCATCTTTATTTTTTTAGTCTTTGTTCTATGGTCCACTCAGTTTCTCCATTGTAAATGTTGCCACACAAACATGGTAATTTGTAGGTGAGTTCTTTTTTATTTAGTATTGTTGGTTGGCTGTTTCACTGTAGTAAGGATGTCTCAAAGACATTTTCCTAAAATAAACTTTAACATTCAATTTTCAGCTAATGTTTGTTAGATTTTCACTTAACATGAAATGTAGGGTAGTGAAACAGTGGTCGTGAAGGTTGAGGAATCTCATTCTTGATGGTAGATATAAAACTGGAAGGGTATCTATTGTTTTTGAAAACTTTCTCTTGAAGGTTAGTTATTTTTCAACACAGTCTTTGTCTCAGGTCTATCTGGATCTGTAAAACATGTTTGATATTTGTATTTTTTTCTAATTGCGTGGAAAATTGTATGCTGGGGTTTATATAATATAAGTAATTTAGGAAACCTTCAGGAGATGATCATCTGTGAGACCAAGTAATAAATATGTCATCAACATTGTGCTTCCAAATTTTAGGTCTCAAGTTACTTGTCTGTTGAGCTCTGATGTCAAAATCTTCTATGAAAATATCACTGAGAACAGGTGACAGAAGTGATCTCAAAGGAAGGCCATTGGTTTACTTATAAAATTTGTTTTGTAATTGAAAGTAGGTTGAGTTAGTGCAACTGGTTAGAAGTTTTAATTGTCTACAATGAAACTTGTACAAAGATGCATGGATCCATCTGCTGTTAATCTGTTGTGAATCATGGAAAGGACAAAGTTAATGGGAATGTTGGGGAAAATATTAGTGACATCAAAGTTGATAAAAATACCTGAGGGTTAAATGGAGAAGGTTTGTACAAATGTTTCTACATTCTTGATTCTGTCTGGTGAATTAGCAGTTAAGGGATTAAGTTTTGCAAAGAATTTGTCTGTGTTATGGGAATGTGAGTCTATGACACTGGCAATGGGCCTAAGAGGAATGTCAGATTTATGTATCTTGGGTAAACCATATAACTGAGGTGGGTTGCTTCCATTGTTTAGTAGAATTTGATATTCTTCAGGTTCCAGTGTCATGATTATTTTGTTAATTGCTCTTTCAGTTAGCTCACTCCCTTGTAGGTTCCCTGTTTGTATAATGGATTGCAATTTTCTTATAAAGCCATCTTGTTAAGCAAAACTGTAGTCTTCTGGTAGAAAACAAATAGTTGGGTCTATCTGAAGATAAAGAATGATTGGTCAGGTTTGGGATAGATGGTATCGGTTGCCCTAAATTTTAATGAGTGAGGACTGAGTTCATTACCATTTGATGCTGGAAAATGCTGTATGGGGATTATGATGGCAATGGTTGGAATCAAGTTAGGTGTTGGAAAGAAATTGAGATCAAGGGGAAAAAAACTTGTTTTTCTGTGGTATTTAGGATTCTGTAACTTACTTTTTTGCCACTTTTGGTACATTGATATTTCTTTTGTTACATAAAATAAGCTTGTTTAGTTTGTCAATATGCTTTGTCATAGCTTTTTCTAAAATGTAGTTGAAACTCTAGTTAGTTGTACTGAGAATTTGATTAAAATCTTCTTGGTTCAAGAAATGGATAATATTCTTTTAAGGGGTAATAGGTTCTTAGCATAAATTAATTTATTGTTTGAGATGGGGAGAAAAATCTTAAAAAATAAACAGGTTTATTGTTTATGGACAAAATCTCAAAGCTGTGCAGAAATTAAGGTTTTAACTTTTTTTTTCAATTTTATTTCAGAATTGTACTAAATAAATGTTAGTCAATGACATAAAATTTACTTAAGTATTTGTTTTGGCAAAAATATGTGATAAATCATGAAAATCCTGTGTTCAGGTACAGTAATTTAGAAATAAGTTACTTTGATGATCCTAAAATATTGTACATGAAAATGTATCATACAGCCAAGGTAGTATAAAATCTATAACAAGCTGAAATTTATGATAGCATTCCATTGGTTTCTCCATACAAATTTCCAAAAGACTGCTGTACTAAAAATACTAAATATTTGTGTATGAAAATTTATGTAATACTTTGTGACATCTTTTTTTCTAAAGTTAATAACTTTCATTACCTTAAAAAATTCATGAATAAAAGACTAAAAAGACTACTGGTTTTAGCCATAGACCTACATCAGATATCACTTAATTAAGTACTTATTTTAAACATTTTTCAAACATATAAGAATAATGTTAATTGTAAAACCTTTCTGGCAATTATTATTATTACTAGTGTATAGCCCATAAAAAATGAATGGGCATGTACTACCACTCCCACCCCCTCCTGTTGCATCTACATCTAGCAGTATCAAATGTTCTATAACCCATTAGGGCATTAAGGTTATGCTACCAGACTATCACATACACCGTGCCATTGTATGAGTTTCACAAATAGCAGGAAGAAGTGTAACTATATTATTTAGAATTTATTGTCAAAAAGTTGATTTATTTTCAAATTAAGTTTACGCTCACAGTTCGGTGTGTACCCAAATCATTCAGGTGAGGGGGCGGGTATTGTACTTTTGGGGAAAAAATGAGACATTGAAAATATATTGCCCCCATTATGGCTGCCTCACCCCTGTAGTTCTGTAATAGTTGGTTTAACTGTAATACTTCTGAGAAGAACTCTTAATTCTCCTGTTCATGTAACTTATTGACCTACATAAGATAGCAAATACAGTTCGGAGGAAATCCATTTGGGTTAATCCCCCTCCCTCCTCAAAATTAATGAGCAATCAGAACTGGAAAAGCTGCTATTTGCCACATTTCCATTTCTTTAAATCATACCAACACTCACTACACTTATAAGGTTTCACAGCAACTCTTCCCCCCTTTCACGGCACCAAAATCATAATGGGCAGATGCTAATCGAACTATTCTATCTGGATTAATGCAATTTGGCTTTTATGACTCCTCCTATTTTGAGAAATAAAGTGTGACATGATGTGACACACACACACTGGCTTTTATATAGATTAGATAATTTTTTTTCATGTTTTTAGTATTACATCAGTATTGGTGTATTCTTGAATGTGTTTTGAAAAATGATTTTCTTTCCAACAATGACTGATGTATTAAATTAACACACTTCATATAGGCCTATGGCTGAAACAAAGTTGTGTTTTGAGAAATATTTTATTTGTGAATTTTTTAGTAGCCCAAGAGTTGGCGGTGGGTAGTGTTGACTGGATTCTTTCTCTCTAGTCTGTCACTTCTGAATTAGAGACAGCTAATGCAGACAGCCCTTGATTGGCTTTGTGCAAAATTCAACAAACAAACTTAGCAGTGGTATGAAGTGAGAGGCATGTTGCCAAATATATTGAGCTAAGTGCTACTATATTCATTACTGGTATACAGATAAAGCATATTTCAAATTATGTTAACCAACTGGATAGTATTTTGTACATATCATTACTTTGAAAAACTGTTATTCAAAAAAATGATACCGGTATAGTTTTCATCAATACCCTGAAACAAACATGCTGTAAAAAACAGCTTCAAATTTTGCATCTTGGAAAAACAAAATTGTGAAATTGATACAAAAATACTAAAGCATATTAGCATAATAAAAATGCATCTATCTTTTAATATAGATTTATTATGATCACTATGATGTGAACTTTTTTGTGTTATAAAATTCCAGGTTAGTTCTCATATTTATAGTTTGTGAACAGGATCGTTATGAAACTTTCTCATGAAAATAACACTGATCAAAAAACATATAAACATCCAGTTATGTTATCTAGACATTTTTTGAAAGAAAAAACATAGAATTTTTAAGGTTGAGGCCTTTTTTGGGGGGTCCTGAAGCTGTTTTTTATACAGTTTAACATTTTGTACAACATTTATTATTGTTATAGATACTGTACCTTAGAACATTAACAAGGAGTCAAACTTTTTCTTGTAAAATATCATAAGGGAAACACTTTTGTTATTAGATTTTTTGTCTATCTGGTACTGCCCAAGTCCAGCAGGTGCCAGATAATAAAGCTTTTCTGTACACAACTCAGTAAAAGATAAACATGTTTATATAAAGAAATGCAAAGTTTCCTGCTTAAATGTTTTTAAAGCACAATTAAATCCCTTAACTAGTTATATGATCTAGGTGCAGTGATGAGAGCTGATAAGCTTCATAAAGCTCATAACTGCTCATGCAAGTTTGTTAATATACTGCGAGTCCAATTTATTGTCTATTACACACAACGAAAGCTTGTTATGTAATACATTTTATAGAAAATATCACATAGATTATGTTTCATGCAAACCTTCTTATGTATTTGTAACTCAATTGAGTTTGAAAGTAAATTATTGTTAGACAACAGATGATGGTATTGATGAAACAAATCATTAATTTTTACTGATCTACAGTTATATATATATATATATAGATAGGCTTAAAAGACAAATCATAAATAGATTTAAAAAAAAAAGAAAGAAAAAAATTAATTCTCTGGTAGCAAATATCTGAAAGACACCAGATGAGCAGGCTTTTTTAATTCATCCAGTTAGTACATTTATTTGTTTACTAAAATCATTCACAAAACATAATTCACATTGACTGGCCATTAAATAAGGATAACTATTTCTCGTCTTAACCTGTATTCATTCTAACAATAATGTTGTCATTGCTTTTTAATGAAGGAATATAAAAATACTTTTACCTGTAATTTACAAAACTGAGTAACTGTATCTAGAAACTGATGAATTTTACATGACTTTTTTGTTCAAGTGCCTCACTACTAACTACAGTTCTTCCTGTATGTAGGGTAAATTTCAGATACTTGAAGAACGGAAAAAGAAAGAAACAGGTTACTGTTATTATCTATTTGAGCTAAGCAGCAGCATTGCATGTACCATAACTCCAGTGAAAAAAGGACTGAGTAGTGGCTCTATATTCTGTATCATGTAAGTTTGTCAAAGTCATATTTTGGAAATCGTAGACTACATTAATGTGCCATTAATATTTGGATCTAAAATCAGGTTTGACATATTATTTTTTTATCTTATTTAATTGAAATACATCATATTTCAGGATCCCACTTGGTGGCAGGTGTTGCCTGGTCGTGTATGCATGATATTATATTAGCACTAAATATGTATACTTCTATAATACTCACTGTTGAGATGGGGTGTTTGTGTAAGACCACTGTTCACTTGTCATATATATATATTTATCACTGTTTTATATATAAAGGGCCATCACTCAGGGACTTCACGAGTAAATTAGATAGGGATTTATGCCCATCCCTACTGACATGTTACTCCTCCAATCTGGGGCCTTTCCGCTTTTCAAAATTGGGAATTACAGACACCCATTGCACTGTCTCCAGTGTGTCATTCCTCCAGACTCTCCAACAAGTATTGCTCCCCCTTCTCTTCTAGTTGAATGTGGGAGTTCTTGCCATCTGTGGTTTCCAGCTGCTGGAGTGGTGGACCAAGGAAGTTTCCTCATGAGTGGGTTTTGTATAACAAACAAAATCAAACTATATATCATGCGTACCCACTCGGTAAGAAGAGAGCTATTGTTGTTATACTCATTGCTATACCAAAAATGATTATACAGTAACAATAATCAAAATCCAAGGCACTTACATGGGATGTTTTTTGCCCAGATAGACTGCACTTGTTGATCAAAAATATTTTATGCAAGGTGCATCCACTGGATTTTTTCTGCCCGGGCAGACTGCACTTGGCCTAATCCTATATATCCAAGGCACTTTCACTGGATGTTTTTTGGTCCGGACGGACCACACTTGGCGTAATCCGATGTATCTCAGGGTGTCTTCCCTGGATGATTTTGCCCAGGCAGACCACACTTGGCCAAATTAATGAATATTATGTATCCAAGGTGCTTCCCCTGGATGTTTTTTGCTTGGACAGCCTGCACTTGTTTTCTCACAGGCTTATGCAAGGCACTTCCACTGGATGATTTTCCCTGGATAAACTGCACTTGGCATAATCCGATGTATCCCATGGTGTGTCTCCTGGATGATTTTGGCCCAGGCTGACTGCACTTGGCGTATTCATATACAGTTCAAGGTCCTTCAGCCCTAGCCATGTATAGTTATTTCTTTTTCTCTGGCACCATACTATGGGTCACTGTTACTATGTTTGGTACTTCAACCTGCTACGTATGTGGATGAAGTATGACTTGTATGTTGACAAAGGGCTGGTTATGAACATACCTTTTTCCTTTTTCTTAATCTTACATATCCAAGGCACTTCCACTGGATGTTTTGCCCAGATGGACTGCACTTGACATACTCTGATGCAACTCAAGGCACTACCTTTGGCACATACTTATATGGGCCCGTTGTCACTTCTACATTAGGTTTTCCATGTTTGTCAACATGGTGTTCTTTGTCCCTTTCCTGAAAGCATTGGTGCCTGCCTTTTCAGTTTCACCCTCTTTTTGTTCCTGCATTTATTATTGTGTGAAGAGCTTACCTGTTTCAGAAGTAATGCAATACCCCACAGGTGTGCTTTCTTTTCATATTTTTGCACACCTGTTCTTTCATTATGGTTGCTTTCCACTTGATTGGATATTGATGCACTTTAACTGGCACCTCCATCTGTGTAATGTGAGATTCTAGCTTTGGGTGAATGGAAGTAAGACCATTTTGGAAGTTAACATTTTCTTATACTGACAGTGTATTTTTAAAAGGTTTTTAAGACTTGTATCTGCCAATTCTTGAAATTGGAGATTGTTCTAGAATAGTAGAGGGAGCTGGCTGAACTAATATAGATGGTGCAGTATGATTGGTGGAGGGTAATCACATGAACTGAAATGTCACAAAACTGATGGGGTATAAAAGACTGGTGTGCTGTTAGTGAAACCTTTTAGCAATGCTTAGAGGGCAGTCCAGGATCGAAATAGCTTTGGGTGATGGGAGGTAAGTTCCTATGGCAAATACACTTTCAATATAAGAAAATATTAGCGTTTAGCATATTTCTTTAGTAATTCTTCATTTGTGTTTATTATAGTTTTCAGTGATCAATTTTTTTGTGTCAGGATACACTTTTTGGTACATGTGTTTTTTTTATATATCAACATTATTTGGAGGGACGAAGAATGCATGTCCTACTACAACACAAAAATCTCCTCAGTACTGCAATTAATTCCCTAATTACAGCTGGGGTGCTTTGTATATTTCAAGTATGAAATAATTTACTTCACACAGTTTATTTGATTTTTTGTTCTTTACACAATGTTGTAACAAGCAAAATCACAAAATTCTTCACTACAATGAGATATATATATATATATATATTTGAATATTAATGAACAATATTAAAACAAGTTGATAACTTCAGGGTGAAGTTAATTGTAAACAATTCTTGGTTTTGTTCTAGCTTCTTTACTCTTATTGGAATATACTTTTCTGTGGGCTTCTTGTACAAGCGACTGGTTATTGGGGCAAAAGGAATAGAGCAAGTACCAAATTACTCTTTCTGGAAAGATTTTGGAAATCTTCAAGCTGTAAGTTTTTTTATGTTTATTATTTTACATAATGTATTTTTTATTACTTTGTACATAGATTAACCGAATATGAAACTAAACAAAAATGGCTGTAAAACTATATTTGATAGATAAATAACACGAAACACTTTATTTGTAGAATTTATACACTCAGGTGCAGACTTTCACTTCACTATCAATATATTATGCTTTTAAAAATCAGTGAAAATTGTTTAGTATTGAATATCTTGATTAGAAATGTGTGTTTAAAATGACTAGTTGTTAAAAAAACATTTTCTTATATTATCAGTGTTCTTGATTTAATTATAATTGTATTGAAGCAGCTTTCTGGTTTATTAACTTTTATAATTTATTGATAGTTTAGTCCATACTTGAATATTTAAAATACAATTGCTTGAAAGCAAAGGCCAATAGATACCTAATACTGTGGTACATGATTTCCATGGGTCAGGGGAACCAGGAAAAGTCATTGAATTTCATGTGATTCAGTGATGCTTCTAGGACACAGATGATGAAAAGTAAACAATAATTAGCACCAAACAACCACAATGGTGCACATCAGTATGTGTATTGTATGCATAAATATTGTTCCATCTACATCGATCATTTTGCTTACCATTAATAGTCATAGAGTACAAAGACAGTTACTGTAGATTACATAAACAGTAGCTAGGTTCCTGCCTAAACAGAGTATAAGAGCTCTGGAAAAGGCTTAATCTCATCTTCCTAAAATTTGGCCATGGAGGTTCATTTTGCTACAGAGTAAAGAAATGCTTAAAAATTACTATTTAGACATAGGCTGTTTCTATTAAATAAGTTATTTTGGTTTTACCCATTTTGCTCCCCAGTGGTTCATCAGTAAGTCTGAAGGCTTATAAGTCTCAAAACTGGGTTTCAGTACTTGTGATGGGTACAGCACAAATAGCCCATTGTATAACTTTATGTTTAACAACAAAACAAACAAATCTTACACATTTTAGTGTATTAATAAAACAGTCCCCATGTCAGTAGTAATAGAAGGAACTCGTTATACCCTGGGTATTTTACGTCATTGACATATTTGTGTCGGAAGAATTAGAAAAAATGCAAAATGAACAGTTTCATTATTTTGGTACAACCTGGCAGTTCAAAATTAGAACAAATCTACACAGTTTGATGAGTTTTATTTTATAGGTGTACTTGTACTTATTTAATTAATTATCAAATGTAACTATAATAATTATGTAGTGACAATTAGGGAAAATCTGTAATGGTTTCTGAGAATATGACACTATTTGTTATCTACGAATCTTTGTAAAAACATTGAACACATATTGAATAACAAAATATATCTTGTTAACCTAATAATCTATACTTTAATGCATTGCAATATCTGAGTAATATTATAAGAAAATTTACTATTTGCAGTGCTACCAACACTTGCTCATTAAGCATGATACTCACACTGTTCTCATCCTCACACGTGTTCATTGAATAAAAAAAAATGGAAGCATACAACCCCCACTAGAAGGCGACTGCCTTTTGTGCTTGCATTTAAAATTTTACTTTTCAAAAGTCTCACTTAAACAGATTCCAAAAAGTTGACAGCCATGTGTTAGTTAAGCAGCAAGCAAGATTTTGGGGACAAGAAAGAATAAAGACTGAAGCTAAAGATGATCATGTTTGGGTATTATTTTGAAATTATGAGCTTTCAGACCATGGTATGCTCTTGAGATCAAGATATTGATTGTTAAGGAGATTGTGTAGTGTTTTTTTGTTGTGTCTAAGTCAAAGAGCCATAACAGAATATATTGTGAGTAAAAGCATTATTCAACAGCAGTTTTTATTTGAAGTGATAAGTAACATTATATAAGAACAGAATATAAAAAACTTGATACTTGAGTGATGTAATACTGTTATGAAATGTCACTGGCAATATACTTTTGGATATTATTCCCTTTGCACTCGTGCATAATGTTAAAATAATAAATAAATAGCACATAATGTTATAATTGATACACAAATAAAAGCATTTTAAAATTCAGGACAATCTATTCTAATACAATCAGGACTGTACATGTTTTAATGTTTAACACATCATCATCATCATCTGGTTTGTATATTTGTTTGAAATTAAGCAGAAAGCTACACAATATGCTATCTATACTCTGTCCACCACGAGTATCGAAACCAGGTTTCTAGTGTTGTAAGTCTGCAGACATACTGCAGTGCCACTGGGGGCTCATCATCAGGAGTGAACTTGCAAGACAAAAGTGTCGTATTTATTCTTTCTCAGCTAAGTCATGTTACCTGTGTGTAAGTTTACTTTTCTGCATAAATCTCAGAGGAGGTTCTACCATATGTTTACATAGATATTTGCTGTACCTTCATCTATATTTAATAATTCTTGATTGTTTTTAAGCTTTATTATTTCTAAATATTCATGGATATTATTTGCTCTAATACCCTTAGGTTGAGCCAGTATTACTGCTTTTCCCCATAATATCTTATGTTGTGTTTTTTGTACATGTTCTTTTATAGCCAAATTTTCAGTCCTTTCATTTTTTACACATCCCTTATGTTCTGCTGAAAAATATTTTAAATTACATTTTAAAATGTTCAATATATATACGCTTGCACATTAGATTTTATAAATTCCAGCTTTTTCTGTTAACTTTATATTATCTATAGCATTACCTAAAATTTGTTTTACCTTAATCATTGGTTTAAATATAAAATAAAATATTTGTTGTTTTTTAATTTTATCATAACTCAGTTTTAAGGTAATACCTTGATCCATTATTACCACATTAGTGAATTTCTTAATTGCTCTATCTACAATAGTTGGGTTAATTCCTCTTTCAACTGCTGTATATTTCATTAGTAACAACTCATTTTTTAAATCCTCTTGTTTTGTACATATCTTCAAAATTCTATGAACATAAGTGTAAGATATAAACATGATTCCTGATGTGGTAGCATAAGAACAGAAAAAGGTTTCTGATAAACAGATGTTTCTAAATTACCTTGTTCATTCCTTTTTTACCAACACATTAAAAAGACAAACTATTATTTTTCTCAATTTCATAGGTAAATTGTATATAAGGTTCTGTTTTATTCAAATAGCATGCAAACTTTGTTAATGCCTTATTGTCATAACTTCACACCAAGAATGTGTTACCTACATACCTTATCCAAATATCAGGTTTACGTTTTGCACTGTTTATGGCATTTCTTTTAACTTGTAGGGAATTTCAACCCCATAGGGAAGAAACAAAGTATAGATATAAAAATGGTAAAATTATTAAGATATTATAATTTCTAAAGCAGATAAGGGAAGAGAAATTGTAAAACTTGCAAATATGACTATGTTAAAGGTGTGGGAGACTTATTAAATGAGAGTGCCTATGAAGTATCAATAATTTGAGAATGGTGTGATCAATCATGATGAAACTTTGCAAGATGACATTTAAGCAAACTGTGACTATTAACATATAGCCTTTCATGTCTTTATTAAATAAGACATATAGTTCACTGATACCTTACAAGCATAGATGAAATGGACTAGGAAAAGTCAGAGAATTTTATTTTCTCCAAGGTGTGGGAGCCATATAATTAGAAATCAGATTATATTATAGTACGTATATGCACATTTTTATTTGATTTTTTTTTCCCTTATCTCTTAACTTGAATCTAGTAATCTGAAGAAAAAAGAAAGAATGAAAATCACTCAACCAGACAATTCTTGATGAAAGTCAGAATTACTGATCTTTATGTAACATAAAGTTACTAGACCAGGTTGGTTTTTAAAAAGGCATGAAATATTGTACCAGGTATATTTTTAAAAAAGATGAGAATTTCTGAGCTAATACTAATATGATAAGGATGTGAATTATTGTGCTTGTTAATTGTTGGCAGTTTCCTATTAAAATTTCTTGCTAAACATTTACAGGACGGATGTGATTTTATTTGTCGATGTGGACCAAGACATGAAGAACATGCTTACAGAGGTATTGATGATCAGTTACCCAAAGAAGAAGATGATCGTGATGATCAACTTTTAGCTATGTGAACAGTGGAGTTGACATTGGCATCTTATCATTAATGCTACCTTGGAAAGTTTCAACGGCATTTATGTTACAAAATATTAAACATTTGTTTTAAGACAGTATTACTAATAGAATTTCTGAAGCCGTTATTTTTTACTTCAAATACGTTAAAACACTGTATCAGATTTTTAAAACTAGGTGGGGCTGCACATATGTTATTTCAACCCATTACATCCTGTTCTTACTAAATTAAATGATACAGTGTCTATTATTATCTGGAAGAAGTTTTGTTTCATTATGTGAAAAATAAGAACTTAAAAATATATGTAATGATTATATAACTTCAATTGTTTTCAAAGAAATTTCAACTGGTTTTCAGTAATGAATAAAATAAATCCTTGGTGTTATGGCCTTTTTATAGGTAATGAAATTCAATAATTTAAATTTTCTTCAAATATCCTAAACTAAATAAAACCACTTTGCTGGTTTGTAGCATTTAAGGCATTTTAAACTTCTAGTCCCTTATCTTTGTGATAATATGTTTGTATAAGTGTTTGTGGTAATTATATAAATTGTAGTTTGGAAAGGTATATCTATGAATAGTATCCTGCAAACATTCATGGAGTTTTTTAAATTAAAATATGATTCATTGCATAAGTTTTCTTTTGCACTTTTTGTCTTAAAACATTTTTCTTTGTCATTACTAGTATGATGTGGTGTGTGTCTTCTGATGTTAAATGATATCTGAATAAATTCACATTAACATACATCAAATAATGTACTTACCACACTTCTTTCAATAAATATGATTAAAGGCTAGTTTTGTCTCAACAAAAACTTAAATATTGGCCTATAACATTTGAAATTAACTCATTCAACAAGTTTACTTAAGTCATTCCTTATAATAATAACTTCTAATCAGAGTTAGACATGTACTCAGAGTGAAACTCAAAATCAACCTGACCATCAGTATAGCTAATTAAATATACTTTTCTTTCATTTCTAATATGAAACTAAGAATACATTGTTTCATCTGTTGGAACCCTCGTTGTTAAGTTATTTTTGGCTATTATACTGTATTTTTAAAAATGCATCACTTGGAAGTAACTACCAAAAATGCAGATAGTGAAACTAGAACTCAACAACAACAAACGTGTAGCTATAGTATAATGAAATGTTAAAAACATTTAAGTAGCTTACATTTCAGCCAAATAACCTTCACCAAGACTTAATGAAGGTTATTTAACCATAATATTGGCTACTTGATTTCCTTTACTGGGAATTTAACCTTTTTCTTGTAAGGCTAAATTTAGTTATATTGTGAACTATAAAAGAATAGGCAGTCTGTTGTTAGACCCTTTGATGCTGTCATACCAAATAGATTGTTTCTATATGAAAAAATTAATTTTTCTCAAAGATCTTAAAATTATTTCCACTGATAAGTAGAAGAAAGTATAAAAAAAAATGCAAATTGCTTGCTTATGATAACCTGCAGAGTAACTTTTACTGTAGATATAGCCTCCAATATAGTACATTATCTCTTCTCACAGAAATAGCTATTCTCTTTCCTCTATATGGAAAATTTTTTTTGCATGCCACAAATCTTGAAGCTCCCACTCATCAGGAATTGACTGATTCCAATACATCTCACGTGAAAATCATCATGTAACAACCCTCTTGACATCTTGATGCATGTGACTCCCTCTATTCAATTCTACTGCACTATCACTTCTCATTTGGCAGTACTCATATTTTAACGTTTAGTTTGTGCTCTCTTCCAATGTTTAATTAATTTTTTTCTTAATTTCGGTTTACCTGTAGTTATACTTCCAGGTTAATCAATACTAAGGTTAACTACTTTGTTTTCTTCAACACATAACATGTATTACATGTGTTTATTTTATTACCATTAATTTCATTTAATTTCTAATCTATAATTTACCCTTAATTTTGTTTGTGTGGACCCTGGTAGCAGGGGGGCCACCCTACCTTTTCAAAATGTTTGTTCATCTATGTTACTCTAGTTCAGGTCTTTCTGATTGATCTTTCCTGGCTGGCACAGACCTGGTTTTTTCGGCTGTTTCAACTCGATTTGTTTTCTTTGATCTGGATTGATTTTATTAAACTAAATTTTCATGGCTCATTTGGTATATTCCTATCAATGTTTTGTTTCTTACCATCCTCCACATTTCTTCTCGGTCAGATCCAGATGACCTTCTCTGTCCAATACATGTTGTGGGTTGCTACATTGTTTTTACAGCTTCTTTCCATGGAATCCATTCCCATGGTTGCTTTCTCTTACTCCACTTCTTTGTCTGTGATTTTGTTCCCTGATCCATAGGGTTTGGATTATGATTTGATTGGCCTTTTATTCTTTGTATCCTTTTTCACATCGTCAATTCCTTGTTTCTTCACTCCAATCATGCATCTTCCCTTTTCCCTGCATATTAACCCTGTCAACCATTGGAGGTGCTTTGTCTATCGAGCACTCATACGTTCATCCACCTGTTGCCATTCTTCACACTTTCAAGACTGTGACTGGGTAAGTTACCTTTTAGTATATATACATCTTTTTTTCAGGGGCATGTCCTTCTTTTTCTCTTTGTGGATCCCACTCTGTAGAGAGTGGTGCCTGTCCAGGTATACTTAAAACTAGTAAAAGCCACACTGTAAAGCCATGATGACTTAAAAATTATAATTATATGACCACTAAATACACATTGCTGAGATGGGGTGCTTATAAGATCACTGTCTCAGGTGTTGTTATTCCTCTGGACTCTCCACCGTGCTTTCTCCCTCTTTTGCTTATAGTAGAGTTTGAGAATCCTTACCACTTTCAGTTCCAAGCCGTAGAGGTGGTGGACTTCTAAATGTGTTAATGAAATACAAATAATATATATATATATACTCAATATACATAAATGATAAATAATAAAACCATTCAGTTGAGAGTAGGGCAGTGGTGTTCTGCTGGTATAGATGAGATGTCCTCCACTGTGTAACATTGGAATGAGCCATCGAAATTGTACTTCACCCCTTCGATTGAGATCCCTCATCCTACCCTCACATGGATGTCAGTTTCCAATGGCTTGGTTTTGGATTTAGAACTGAACCAATTAACATTAGCCCACACACATGTATGACAGATGTCTCTATTCCCTCACTCATTTCTAATCTTGTTCTCCATCCATGTTGTGGGTCATGATGGAGGTACTTGCAGATTACTATGGTTCTTCCCCTTCTGCTATCCCAATGTTCTTATCATTCCAAGGATGTTACTATGCTTGGGGTGATTCCTGTCATTTTAATTTTCAGTGAGATGGTTTACATTGCACAGACATCTTTTCAATAGCAGGTTCCTGGATCAATCACTCAATTTCTCACATTGTTATAATGTGTCCTGTTCATGGGTCAGGGGGTATGAAATTCCCTCTGGCCTCATGAACTTAAGGTGAAGATGGTATGATCCTCTTTTCTTCCTCCACCAGATGGCTGGGTTTTGGATTATAGTTGACTTGCAACCGGTATGATCCTTTTTCCTACGCCCACATGGATGCTGGTTCTCGGTGGCCTTGGTTTTGGATTATAGTCAATTCGCCAGCATTATGATCCTCTTTCCTACCCCTACATGGATGTCAGTTACCAGTGGCTGGCTTTTGGATTGTAATTGACTTACTGATGATGTTGGTTCTCAGCAGCCTGGGTTTTGGATGTAGTTGACTTGCCAGGTATGGTCTGTTATGCACTAGCCACATCCTTTTACTCTCACCCACATTTATGTATTAGGGGATTGAGATTCATGTATAGTGTGGTTCAATCCCAATCCAACCATAGTTCTCTCCCTATTGGAGGTGCTATTCCCTACTTCTGTCCACAACTGACACCTTTTTCCACACTGGATGAAGAGTATACCTGGTACAGAAGTGGTGAGGTCTCCCACATATGATCTTCGACTCCGAAGATTTGCACTGTAGATGACAAGCTAAACTAGAAGTGTGATATTAAAATCAGCCTTATTCTAATTTTGGCAACCATGTTTTTAGCACTAGTGACCTACACTTGCTTTATTCAAGTTGACCTTCCTTTGAAACCAAATAAGATACTTCAAACATACTCAAAAATAATGAAACCCTGAAGAGTTAAAATAATACATTAAAACTGTCCCTTTACTAAAGTTGCATATTCAAAAAACCTAAAACTTTTTTCTTTTTATCCCTTTATTTTTTTCTCACATTCTTTATAATTTGTAGTAAATGCTGTGCTCCTTATACCTGTCAAATTATAATAAAATGTGTTATTTTACTGAGTTGATTTCAATTCACATTGAAGTCCAAATGTATACAAATTTCACAAAAAGTACAATAAACTACAGATGAAACCTATACCTGCAGTTTAAATTGAACATAAATGACGTAAATAAATTTGATAATAATTACAATTAACTTAATTAATCTGATTCCCACCATAATGGTCATCGTTCATGAAGGTTGATGATATAAAGTGCATAGATCACTACTGTGTCTGTAGTGTTCCAGCTGGCCTGGTGGGCCTCAGTATTGGACAAAGGGTCTTGTTGATGCTGGATGACAGATTATATTCTTCTCTACTTTCATAAGTTTTTAGAATTATTAAAGTTGTTTTCTCCCATTGATGCTGTAGTTTCTCGGCCAGCTCTGGGAACAATAAGACGAGCTTGCTGGTTTGCCAGTTATTCTGAATGATAGTAAAGTTTAAAAAAAATCTGTGTTAGAAATAAAATAAATAAATACTATTATGTATTAAACCTTACCATAAATCTGATTTGTAAATGATATAAATAAAATTGATAATAATTACAGTTTACTTATTGCTGTTGATATCAATTATTTATACACTGGTGAGAAAGACTGACCAGCCCCAGGAGCTCAGCTTTATTTATTTCATGGGTTAGCAAAAGTGATTTAAGTATTGATGGGTATTAAACTTTGATCTTTGGGTAGCATTGTTTAAAATTTTGATCCCGATATCTTCTTTTTAGTCTTTTCTTCAGTGATGAACTGAGTCCAAAATGGTGAGCTTTTCCCAGTGAACATGGTGGTTGGAAAATAGGAAATTCACAAATATAGTTACTTTTTTTTTTGCATCTGAGACTAACAGTTCAGTCTGTTCCATCAATATAGTTTTTCCATACAAATTCCTAGATTTGTAATATTGTATCTTTCTGTTCACTCCTGATGGTTTAACGACTACTTTGGGTAAAGTATGTTTACATACAAAACTTCCCTCAGATTCTTTATAGACTATTGTATAAATGAATAGATTCAAGACTGAGAAAATTAGTTTTTGTTATTACTCAAGGTGCTTATGCTCCCTTGTAGCTTCATGCATCCCACTGTCTGTTACACAACTATAAATCAGATACTGAAGAATAGGGAAAAAGCACTGAAAAAGTTCTTAACTTTTAAGCACTTCAGTAGGCTTGTACCTGTGGCTCTAAGGCAGAAGATAGTGACAGTGGCATTTGAAAATTATCAGATTTGATTCTTACATAACTAGGATGTTACCAATGGCTATTCAACTTCTTTAGCTGTCTGGATGGAACAACAGTAATATGACATTACTCAGACACAGGTGGTGCATGTCTGATAAAACAACAGGCTTTTTTTTTTATCACCATGGATGTTAACAGATAGAATAATATGATTTTTAAAGAGTGCTTGGTCATCTCTAGCAATAGTTGTGAATATGAAAGAAGACACCAATGTTCAGTAATATACATTTCTGTTTTTTCTTTATTGTGGATGAACTGGAAGGCACCCACTGGTTCAGTAAACAAGATCAAGATCTGGTTCCCAGCTAATGACAAGACAAAATGAATGATAAAATTTTTTCTAAGATAGATTTCAGCACCTGGGTAAAACTATGAATTCCAGATCATTCCATTTGGCCTGTGTAACACACCTGCCACATTCAAGAGGCTAATGGAGTTTACTGAGAGGGCTACAATGAAATGTCTCACTTTTGTAAAATACATTTTGGCTTATGGTTGCACATTGGTATCAGTCCACTGAGAACTTGAAAATGGTGTTTTAGTGTATCATCACTTGAAAGTATGAAAACATGTTCTATATGTATGGATGTGGACTTTATTGGTCACACTGTAGACAGATGTGGAGTGTCCACTGTTCCTGCAAAGATCATAGAAGTTAAAGACTGGCCCTGCCTGAGACAAAATAAGAAGTCTGCAGCTTTCTGGATTTCATGTCACACTATCAATGGTTTGTGGCTAAGACTGATGTGCATTGTGGGTGGATAAGTAAATGTAAGCAGGCATTCTAGCCTCTGAAGAGTGCTTCAGTCATGGCACCAATGTTGGTTTATCCTATAGTTGAAATAAATTTGCCATTCACTTAAGCTGTTCCACCTCATAACAAAGCAACTTTATTTCACCTTAATTTCATTTATCCTAACTTCTCAACAGTATAACAAACTTCTTTACCTTGAGTTGGCCATACCCAAATACTATATCAAAGAAGCAAATGATGTTTAATTTCAATATAAGCAATCTCGCATCCACAAGTTACTACAACACTATAACAAACATTGTTATACCTTAATGCCCCTCACATGAAAAAATAGTACACATAACACATTGTTTTGGTTTAACTTTAACTTGAGTTGTTTCATTTGCACAAAAATAAATAAAAAATAATTTGTTTAAAATATTTTTATAGGAACATAATTTGCAATAGTAAAACACTATACATTAAAGAAAAAAAGCAAAAAAAATTGTATCACTGTTCACAAAGAAAGATAATCAGACTGAGTTGTCATTGTGGGCATTCCTGAACAGTGTATTAAAGTAAGGCTACACTTAATTTATCACTATATATGTGAAAACTGCTGTACCTATAATATTACAATTTCAGTTACGTACTGCTTTTATTACCTGCAAACAATATGAATACATACAACTCTTATAGAGGACTTTCAGTTATGTAACACAGACATATATATATATGTACATACCACCTCACTATATTGGATGTACAAGAAAGTCATGATTAAAACATAATGAATAAGTAGAAATGACTTCTATTAGTTCCTGTGGCATGTAAAGTTCCTACTTCAATAAAACAAGAAATAGATGAATTGTTTAACCAGTTACAGAAGTCAGGTGTGAAAAAAGCCAAACTAACATTAGTAACTCAGAAGGTAGATTATTATATGCCTAGAAAAATATATGTGTAACTATGGAAAGCTGATCTAAGTAAAGTCAAGTATTTAGAAAATTGTCATATCCAGACCTTGTACAGGAATGTGTTGATGTATTCTCTACTTCAGAACTTGTAGTAGAACAAGTACTCTATCTGATTTGTAAGCGAAAAGATGAACAATTCTTTATATACTATAATAATAAAATCTAGTACATCTTTATATTCTGTATGAATAAAAGCACCTCATTTTTTTTCAATGTTGACAAAAAGTAAAATTATATGACAAAATGTGCAAGAATCATTACAGCTTTTAATTTTAATATATGTTATTTGTTTATCCATTCTACATTTTATAGTTGTTATCTAACTTAACTATGTATGTTGCTATCAATAAACCACAAGTATTCTATACATCTTTTTATCTCTGTTTTAAAGTACCTACAATTCAAGAAGAGAACTAGAACTCAAGCAAAAAGTGGAACATGGTTCCAGTAGAAAGCTAATAGGTTTACAGCTTCAAAGTAGCTGCTAAAACCAATCATTATCTTTAACAAAGCAGATATGCTACCCAAAATCACCTGGATTTATTATTCAAGCTACTAGCTAAATGTAGCATAAACTAGTCTAATAATTAAACATATCAATAATGTTTAGAAAATCAAACACAATTTCATAGAATTATTTTATTGTTTAAAATATTCTTAAAGGTACATTCACTTGACTTGGCTCACAGCAGGTATTAATACTAGATATTAGTTTGGTGGTAACTTTTTTTATCATTTGTTCTATAGATTTGGTGGTGTGCTGTATATAAATTCTCTACCTAGCTCATATTTTTTCTATGCTATCCTTTTCTTTTTCAATGCTACAACACTATAGTACAATACCACATGTTGAATTTCCATTGTTAATTAAAATAATACATTCTAGTGGCCATTACTTAGTTAATATTTCATAATAATATTACTATCTTTTACCTTTATTTATGTTTCCAGGTAATAGTGAAAAGCAGTGGAATTAAACACTGATCAAACACACACCCAAATATTAAGGATTGTCAGACTTACTGGAATTTTAATCTATAGCTTGAAACATTTCATTATTCAGTATAAACGCAATAAACTATGAAATTTTCTTATCTTGTAGACAGAGTTGCACACATGTAGGTAGAGCACAAAAAAAAGCATTAGAAACCCATGAAAGAGTTACACGGTGACTTGCAAATCACAAAAGTTAGTTTACATATAAATCCAGCATATATTGACAGATACAGTATACATGCTGTAGATAAGGTATTGTTACGTCTCCGTTTGTTAATTAACTTTCCGTAACTTCGTTCCAACGAAACTTTAACGACACAAATCTTTAC
>NW_013668351.1:120184-121386 GCF_000517525.1 Limulus polyphemus | reverse complement strand
AACTTTCCGATACACTTAATTTCAACAGTCGCGCTATAACAAACTATAATTCACGTCTCACGAGCTCGACTTCAACAATACTCCGTTCAATTACTCATTGTTTCGTCACGTTGTGACCATCTTATATATACCAGTCTACCCCCAATCTAGTAGTCTCCCGATAATTCACGAAGGTTCGAGAAGTACATGGCGTGATACAAGTCACGTGACCTCGCTGACGCAACAGTATATTTGAAATTAAAAGTTCCTTTTATAAAAAGAATAAATGTGTGGAGGATGCAGCCCAAGATAAAAACCTTTGTCTGGGAAAAAAAATGTTGATGGTTGACTGTACC
Source organism: Limulus polyphemus (assembly GCF_000517525.1). Lineage (NCBI taxonomy): Eukaryota > Metazoa > Arthropoda > Merostomata > Xiphosura > Limulidae > Limulus > Limulus polyphemus. Next base: position 121,051 of record NW_013668351.1, on the reverse strand, counting down.
TTAAAAAATAACACCAGTATTATTATCAAATGCAGGCACAATAACACAAAACATCATTACTGTGTAACAACACTTCACATGAACACATTCTTCCATAACTTCTTGATGTGGTACTGAAAGTTCAAACAAGCATTACCCCACTGGAAATGTGTTATAATATCAAGCTGAAGTTGTGATTGGATAATATTTCATCAAACACACATTTATTTAAAAACTATGTCAAATAAGAAGTGGCTTTGTCCATCATGCTACATGCTTTGGAAAGGAAAAAATTTAAAACAAATATTTCAACTTAAATCTTGCATTATTTATTAATATTTAAACAAAGACAGCCTCATTTGATTTAAACTGGTGAATTCTTTTTAAGTTTTGACAAAACGTTAAACACTAATTTAAATAAATCTGTTAATAATATGTGTTGATAAAATGCATATTTCAAGTCATATTTTTATGCTGATACTAAAATACACATGCTAAGTAAGGTTTTAAAACAGTGGTTGGCAACCTATGCTCTGCGGGGCACTTGATGACCCACGGCAATAATTTGGCTGACCCGCCAAAAGTTGGCTTTACCGTTGCAACTCATGAGAGCACAGTCATTGCTCAGTTCAAATTTTTTGGCTATGTGAGAAGAACAAGAATGTTAAAGAAAAGAGTCACAGCTACAGAGAATTTTAAGGAAAAATATTCAAGCTGGTCGAATTATATGTGATAAAACTTTTGATTGTAATGCTTCAGGTGTACTGTGATGTCATTAACCGAGAGATTCCTTGCTTGTCTGGGGAAAAGTGCTGTGTGTGATAAAGTTGGGTGTTTCTAAATGTACAGCACCAAAGAAGCCATTATATTGTTACGTCTCCGTTCGTT
>NW_013668351.1:116866-119184 GCF_000517525.1 Limulus polyphemus | reverse complement strand
ATTGCTGCCATCAAGTCTGCTAAGCTGTAGTTTGATTTGCCGCCTCTCGTTTCCATCTTCTTTTTTTATTTTCTATCCCAATTCTGACACCAATTTGTTACGTCTTTGTATGTTTGTTTGTTAATTCTTCTAAGATACAAGTCCTTTTTTATAAAACTTGTTTATTCTTCTTCAATACAACTTTGTATTGTACTTAATTTTCACAGTTACACACACAATAGTTCACAACAATTCACTCACTTTCTATCGCGCCTAGACTTAATTGTCCGTCCCCGCAAACTATAGTTCCGATCTCTGTGTGTGCTATCCTCAGTTCCCGCCGACCGTAATCGCTGTCTTTCTTTCTCTCTACCTGCTTCGTCTCCGCTACTGCTTCGACTCCGTCTCTCTCTCTCACTGTCTAGCGCACTTATATACGATAATACTGGCTGTTCTAGAAACTTCTAAGACTCTCAACACGTGCTACCAGCGTCACTTGACTCCCGCTGTCGTAACACACTAGCGAATCTTCTAGAATACTCGTCACGTGACCCCCCACCGTCGTAACAGTGGTATAAATCTTAGTTAATAAATGCATGACATTAGCAATAAGACCTTTACCTTGTGTTCATTACATATACAACTGTTATGGTGTACAAATCTTAAAAGTGACGTTTATGTTATTATATTCATTACAGCTATTAGTTGGAGATAAAATAATTGAATACCATTGATTCCCTACTGCATATCTCAGATTACTGTTGTTTTTTTATTGTGTAAAATTTTCTCACTTATTTTACTATGCATGTTCAATTACCTCAAAAATAACCTACTTTCACTAATATCTTGGATATTCAGATGAGCTGGAAGCTATATAAATATAAAAAACATGTTTTAAATTAATTTCTTATATCAACATTCTTCACTTACCGAAGTTTCATAATCATAACAATTTGCCAATCACATATATTTATCTATCTTTCCAGAATCACATATTTCAGAATTAAAATCACTAACATTTATGTTAGGAACATAAATTGTCTATATAAACCAATTAAAACTTTTCAGTAAGATATATCTAAACAGAAAGTTGTTACTCATAATGAGCGGGATGTTTTAGGATGAAGATCATAATGTCAGTACACTCACAATATTTGAAAATATAAAAGAAAAATGGATCACAGATATAAATATGAAACTCTTGCCTGAATATGTGCCATGTTATAACATACTATGAAACTGGGTCAGTCATGCTGTTTTTACTACAGTTTGTTATATTTAGAAACTTAAGTTTGAGATTGAATTTTAACCTCACTGCATAAAGAAATTTTATTTCCACTTTGTTAACATAAATTCAAAGTACAAATCTTATTTAAAAGTCTATTATATATCCTTAAACATTTTTTCTATATAAAAGAAAAGATTGAATATGTAATTATTAATAAAATCTACATCAAGCTCTCTCCTAGACAACTAAAGATTGATAACATGTAACTGGGCTCAAAAGAACTGATACAGATGGAAACTGCAGGTATTAGTTAGTTAGTGCAATTAGTGCAATTCGTTATTTGGTTTGAGCAAATGCTTTTCATACTTAAAAAGAGAAAAGCTTTGTTCAAAGCAATATTCCTTTTTTAAAAACAGCTCTAATATACATTACCAACCTAAAATACCCAACTTATATATAAGTGCTCAATAAAAAAACTTCTTGTACTTGATATACTTGTAACAGTGTTCTCTAACGAGTAGCCTACAATATTCATTTGTTTTAACCGCAAGCCTACAGTATCATATGCCTCTGATTTTTAAACTTTTTTTTCTGTAAAACTGAGTGATACACTTAAGATCTTTAAAGCTTGGATTACTAGATCACTATGAAGAAATAACAACAAACATTTTTTACGCAACCGTCATTTCCTGAAGTACATAATGTTCAGTGAACTTGAAAAAATGAAATATATTTTCTGACAGTCTTAACTAGGTTTCAATCAAACAGAAAATTCCAGTTTCATAGGTCTGAAATTAGAAAACGAATGTTGTCGAAATGGTTTATGTATTAAATATCCTCATGTATAGTCTTTACTATTAGTTTGGCACTTCCATCAATTATGTGAACTACATGTTGCGTCAGCGAGATCACGTGACTAGTATCACGCCACGTCTCTCTCGAACCTTCGTGAATTGTCGGGAGACTACTAGATTGGGGTAGTCTTGTATATATAAGACGGTCACAAAGTGATAGCAACAATGTGTATAATTGAACTGAGTATTGTTGAGGCGAGCACATGAGACGTTCGTTGAGAATTAAAGCGTTTATTATAGCGCGACTGTTGAAATTT
>NW_013668351.1:111620-116049 GCF_000517525.1 Limulus polyphemus | reverse complement strand
CTGACTGTTATCGACGATAGGACATTTCCTGATGAAGCAGATGAACCTCATATGAAGCAGAAGCCAACGAAATGAAGACCAGTACGGAAGTAGATACGTCCTGTAAAATTAAGAGACGTTGTTGAATTGTAATTTTGTGTTTGTAATTCTGTACATTTAATTAAGTTAGAACAATAGCCACTTACATTAAACCAATAACAATTAACAATCCTTAGTATTGTTCGTCCCGGGGCAGTGTTGCGTCAGCGAGATCACGTGACTAGTATCACGCCACGTCCTTCTCGAACCTTCGTGAATTGTCGGGAGACTACTAGATTGGGGTAGTTTTGTATATATAAGACGGTCACAAAGTGACGGCAACAATGTGTGTAATTGAACTGAGTATTGTTGAGGCGAGCACGTGAGACGTTCGTTGAGAATTATAGCGTTTGTTATAGCGCGACTGTTGAAATTAAATGTATCGCAAAGTTATATTCAGAAAGAATAAACCAGTTTTATTTAAGAAAGGACTTGTGTCGCTAAAGTTTCGTCGGAACGAATTTACGGAAAATTAACTAACGAACGGAAACGTAACAAAGGGTTCTGCTATCAGATATCTTGAGTACTATGTTTTCCCCAGAAGAAGAAATATGCAAGTGTCGTGAAACACTGTCAAAACATAATATTCAACAAGATGTTAAATATTAAAAACATTTCTGATTATGCCTTTTTGCCAAACATGTCTCTCAAACAGCAAATAAAGAAGTTAAACATTATGAAGAGTTTTTTTTTATTATCTAAGTAGCTTCAGCCTCATTTTTTATGTTTGATGTCATATGAGGTTACATAAAATGTTTTCTATTGAAAGATTCCAAAGAATATACTATCCAATGTCATATTATGGTTTACCAGCATCCACTCTGCATGTAGTCAGCTATGGTAATAAGGCAGAAATCATAAAACATTCTCTCAACTGCCACCTCTGAGACGTTGTTTGCATCCAATAACACCATAAGACCACACCAGTATTTTCGACATACACCATGTTGGCCTTGTACTTGATAATCATAATTATAATCTCTGCCATGAAACAATTGTAAGCATTTTAATGAATGTTTCAGAATTACACCTATGGGCCAGACTTTCTTAAGTGTTCAATTTGATGTCATCAGTGTTCTGGGGCCAATTTCTCTGAGTACATACCTTACACAAACATATAATAATTTTTAAATGACGGACGATGGACAGAGCTTTCCAAACATATATAATATGTTGAGTTTGTGTTAACTTTTTCAAGCAAACCAAGGAAATAAACAATGGTGGGTGTTAAAAGTAGCATGTCGCCAGCAGAAAAATTTAATTTCGATGGCAATAACATAAACACAAAAATTGTAAGTATGACTAAAACCTTTATTGTGATTAATTATTAAATATTTATGTTTTGAAAATTTGTTATTAGCTGATTGTCCCATTACTTTTTCACATATAAAAATATCCAAAATAACATGTCGCTGTAATTATGTGTTCTCTTTTATGGTTGTTTATTTTCAAGACAATAATGTTTGAGCAAATAAAAAGGTTAGAGTCTAAAATCAATCCAGGAAGTGTATAATTTGATTTGATCATACCCAAACACATATATCTAGTGTAGATACTCATATTATGTCAGACAAGACATTTGTTGTTATCAATAACTGAAAGGGTAAAAGTAAATTGCATTTTTCAATAAAATTCACTTAACATGAAATTGTGTGAACTCCTTTAGGATTTGGATAGATTTGAAATGTAATAGTCACAAAGAAACTCATTTTCCTTCAAGAAACGTCCTTGAAAGTGGGATTACATAACAGGTATGTATCTCTTAAGCTGTATAACCAACATTCAAATGGTGTGAGTGGTGGTAGTTTTAGGTTTAAATGACTGATAAATCTAAATCTGTGAACAATAATTAGGGGTCCAATTATAAAAGCAAATAATTGGGGACATGGTGAGATGCATGTAATGGAGTTCATAGAATGGGTAAAGGATATCACCATTTTAATTCAACTCCTTATATATGCTTTTCACTTCTTAGTATAATGCCACATTATAATAAAAGCTTACGTTTATGATCTGTGGAAGTAGTCTAATACAAAATAATTATTCTTATTAGCCTGCTTTAGCTTGATGTACTGTAAAAATGTAAAAGAGATCACATTAATTTCTACACCTGTCTTTGCTAATATACAGAGGTGGTATGCATTTCGGTGATGGGTTTCATATTTGTATTTTTAGAATGGATGGTAAACAAAGTCGGCAGCTGAAATATTATCATAGAAAAAAGGCATCAGAAGGAAAACCTTCTTACAATTTTTTTTGTTTTTGCCTTCTTATTCTAGGTACAATATTATATGGTAAAGGAGAACACACGTGAAAAACAGTAGTCAAGTTCATCAAGGTCGAAAAATATGACAGAATGTAGCCCGAGTGCTAGATTTTTGGCACAAGGTTTTTCAGTAGTTATACTTTCAAGAACCATATAAATCATATTTATAGAAGATTTTTTTCAAAATTTTTTCTCTTGAAAAATGGACACTTAAGAAAGCCTGGCTCCTATTCCACCCTCAGCAAATCTATGAAAATAACAAAATGAACAATCTTTAGTATAATTACTAATATAAAAATAGAATGAATAGTGTTGGGAAATTATAAAACATTCAATTAAAAAAAAAGGTGAAATAGTTTGTGATTATTACATCCATAAGTTAGATGTAAAATTCGAGTATATAGTAAAACTTATTAAACTGTAGGAAGGTGAGAGCCTTAACTTGATTAACAAGCTCACATCCAAGCATTTACAGTGGCAGATATCAAAATGAACGTGTTGCTACTCAAACATTAAGCTCATAAATGTCTGATGTAATAGGATTTCTACAAAATGTAATTAAGCATCCAGGCTTTCAGGACAACAGGTAAATTTATTCATTCGACTGACCATGTCTTTAACTACTCAAATGCCAGATTCTCTTTGAAAAATTTAGGACATGCAAGAAAGAGAAAGACATTTGCTGTTGCAAGAAAGAGAAAGACATTTGCTGTTGCTTTTGTATTGTCTACACAGTCTCTTAATGCAGTCATCTTACCTTTTGAAGACATGAATTACCTTTCAAACATGTACTGCTTTATAAGATATCTCAAAGTTTTTTTGTTTTTTTTTGTAATCGGAGCAGATAAGTTTGGAAAAACAATTCTAACATCTTGCACTTCTTATACGCTTTCTGCCAAATTACCATACATAACAAGATAAGAGCATCAAGTAAAGCTAACTAGCCGGTACTTGATGAACCTCAGCACAGATTCATTATTAATATTAATAGTAGTATATGAAAGTCTCTTTTAGTAGAAGTGATGAGGCAGAATTTTTTCACCAGTGCTAATAAAATATGAGATATTGAGATCAATGAGCCATCAGCTAAATGACACCATGCATGGTGAATTGAAGCAGAGAATTATTACATGGGTAACTCAACTGTTAAGCCAAATGTTAAATGCTTTTTTTGTGTGCCACTGCTCTCGTTAAAAAAGAATTTCTACTTCAAGGTGGAATATCTGTTCATGTTTACTCATTTCCAGTACAGTGTGGCCAGTGGTGATAAGTGTTTCTTCCTTATGGTCCTTTACAACTCTAGAAAGAATATTTCAAAAGAAAAGATGATTCTTCACAGCTGCCCAACAACTGTCATTGGCAATGGTATTTCCTCCACTTTGCAGCTACTGAAGTTGTTCATGGCATCCAGTTACTGAAGGCTGCAGCTAAAGAATATGGGAGCATTCATCTCCTGATACATGCACACATATAAAAATAGTGGTTCTGGCAAAAGGGTCCAGTAATAATCAGTAAAAATGGAATTTCCGAATGCTCTTTGTCATTCAATCTTTTGGACAGTGCAAATTCAACACAAATAGACAGAAAACTCATGCTGACAGCAACATCAGACTTAAAATATTCTTCAATGAAGTCTGCATTGAAGAGAGTTTTTTTCTGATGGTCACATGACAAGTGAAATTGCTTCGAACTGCAAGAAAGAATGCATAGCAATAAAGAAGCAGTTTATGTAATGGAGAAGTTCACTCCAGATTCTGACACAAAATATAAGTTTAAGAAAAAACCCATCTAGCTCCAAGAAAAAGAAGAATTAATATTATGCCTAACGGAACCAACCCATTAGATAAATATGGTAGAAGAACAATGTGTATGATCTGTCATCGGTGTTTCATTGGGCCAAGAATTGTCCACACAAAACTAAACAGGCTGTCTGTGTAGCTAAAGATGACAAATGGAGGTGAGGTTTGTAATATAACTTTATTTGTGAAAGAAGATTGTTTGTTTGTTTTTAATTATGCACAAAGCTACACAATGGGGTATGTGTGTTCTGCCCACCACGAGTATCGAAACCCGGTTTCTAGCACT
>NW_013668351.1:107929-111610 GCF_000517525.1 Limulus polyphemus | reverse complement strand
TTTTTCTTTGGTTCAGGTTATTTGGTTGGCTGGTTTGATGATTTCTGTTAGTACTGTTACGTCTCTGTTCGTTAGTTAATTTTCCGTAAAAATTCTTCCCGAAGAAACTTTACCGATACAAGTCCTTTCTTAAATAAAACTGGTTTATTTTTTCTGAATACAGCTTTGCGTTACACTTAATTTCAACAGTCGCTCTATAACAAACGCTATAATTCACAACGAACTTCTCACGTGCTCAACAATATTCTTACTCATTACCTTATGCATTATTCCCGTCGCTCTTGGCCAGTCTTATATATATACAAGACTACCCCAATCTAGTAGTCTCCCGACATTTCATGAAGGTTCGAGAAGGAAGTGGCGTGATACATGCGTCACGTGACCTGCATTGTCGTAACAGTACTTTCCTTTTCAAGGCCATGTCCGTTTTATGTTATCAAGTTGTATGTGTGTATTGCCCTATTCTTGGGTGTTTGTGTACTTTGGGTCTATAGTAGAAGTAGTAAGTGTGGTAATAATGGTGGTAGTTCTTGTACTGCTGTTTTTGTGATTATTGTGAATATATCGTCTTCGTTTTGAGGGCTGTTATATTTTTCCACGATTATTTTGAATATATTTTTGATTGTCTCTACTACTTTGTTTATGAATTCCTGTGTTTTAGGAGGTGTAACTATAGGTATCTTCATTTGTTCTGTTGTTTCTTTAGTTTGTGTGTTGATTTTCTCTTCTTGTGCTTGTGTAGTTGTTTCCGTTCGGGTGTGGGTTTTTAATGCTTGTGCGAATGTCTGTGCACTGTTTGTTTGTATTGCCATTTTGTTGAGGGTTTGGTGTAGGTAGCAATGGTGTTTTTCTTTGTGTGCTGTGTAGTTCATAATTTTGAGCTTGTGTGTGTGTGTTGTTTTGTATATTGTTTATTCTTGTTTTAATGATTTTATATTTCTGGTATCCTTTGTAGTTTGCCGTGTCATATTCAGTCATTTGATAAAGAGAACAAATATGAAAATAAAAAAAGGCAACAGGCTTAAATATTGGTTGCTAGTGACAACAAGTTTGATAATAATGAAATGGAAGTACTGGAATAAGACATTTTGGTTATCAATGACAACACAAGTGAAGCTGATCAAACTTCATTATCAGTTTGGACATGCATCAGCAGAATGTCTAGGAAACTACTAGAGCATGCTGGCACAAAGAATGTGGAAGTTTTCAAAAACCTGACAAATATCTGACCAACTGTGGGGTGTGTTACAAGTATAAGCAGCAGCCTTTTAAACCAGCAGTAAAGTTTCCCTTAGCTAATGACTTTAATGAAACTGTAGCAGTAAGAGTTGCATGAATTGGGAAGAAGATTATGATATCCACATGTAATTGATGAGTTTACAAGATTTAGTACTGGTGCCATAATCACAAGTAAACTATCATCTATTTTTATACAGAAATTCATACAACACTGGATTGGTATTCATGGTGCTCCTAAAAGGCTATATGATGATAATGGAGGCAAGTTTAATAATGAAAAAGTCAGGGATATGTTTGAAAACTTCAACATCGAATCCAAAAACATAAATACATACAGTCCTTGGAGCAATAGTCTGCCTGAGCATCATAATCAGATACTCACAGAAATCATAAGGAAAATTAAAGTAGAAAAAAATAAGAGTATGATTGGGAAACAACATTACATTGGGCCATAGCAGCTAAGAATAATCTGTGTAACACCCATGGATACAGCACCTACCAGTTAATCTATGGTAGAAATCATAATCAGCCTTCTGTACTTGTCGATAAACATCCTGCATTAGAAGGAACAACAAAAATCCATGTTGTATCCAAAGATCTTGATTCTCTGTATACAGCTAGACATGCATTCACAGAAACAGAATGTTCTAAAAGAGTGAGAAGGGTCATAAGAAAACAGACCCATCCTACAACAGAGGTAGGTGCTGCATGTGACAAAGTTTATTATAAACATCCAGACAATCCAGAGTGAAAAGGGCCAGCTACAGTTATTGGACAGGATGGTTCAGTGATATTTGTTCAACATGGTGGGATTGTAGTTAGAGTCCGTCAGTGTCAACTAAAGACAGCAATCCAAACAGCTAACATTTCAAATGATAAGAAGTGAACCTCAGTTGAACAGGGAGTTATCAAACAGAACAAAGGAAGGTATCGGATAATACTGAAGATAGCATTGAAAAGGAGCCAACAGGTGATGAAACTGACTTAGAGTCAAAATTACATAGCTCCATACATGCAAGTCAAACAGAATCCATCAAAAATACAGATGAATTAAAGATTAGTCCTGGAAATATTGTGCAGTATAAGCACCAATAAAATGGTCAACAACTGACTGCTAGGGTCCTTAGTCATGCAGGCAAGACCAGAAGAAAATAGGAAAAAAAAAAACTAGGCACAATTTACAATACACCGGACCCAAGCAATTAGAAGTAGTGAAACAGTCAGTTAATTTAGGCTAAACTGACAACCTTCACATCTCAGAAGTCGCTGAGATACTAGCACACGAAATGAGGAAGAGAATGTTATGATAGTTGAAGATGTGTCATTTGAGGATGCCAAACTAAGAGAAGTAAATAGTTGGAAACAGAAAAAGGGTTACAATGAAATACCAGAGTGAAGGACAGAAATTCATCTCCATGAGATGGGTCTCCATCTTGAAGAATACAGATAGTGATGTAACCACTAAAGCCAGAATAGTGGTGAAAGGTTTTGAGGAAGTAGATAAATACTAAATACCCAAAGATTCTCCAACATGTTCAAAAGAATCAATGCATTTCATACTAGCATTGTTTACTCAGAATAATTGGAAAACCTATTCAATGGATATCAAAGCTGCTTTTCAGCAAGGACAAAGTATAGAAAGAGATATTTATATCTACATACATCCATCAAAAGAAGCCAGTAGAAATATAAGCAGATTAATTAATAGTAAAAAGAAAAACAAAATATATAGACAGACTAAAAGGGAAGAGGATGTAATTGCTTATAAAATTGTTAAGAATGAGTTAAATAGGATGATACGGTAAAGTAAAAGTGAAAGGGAAATTAGATTAGCGATGAACAAAATTAAAAATCCAAAAGAATTCTTTAAGTATTATAAAGTAAAAAACAATATGAAAGACAAGATAGGACCTTTAAAAATAGGCGACAGGATACTTGAAAATAATAGTGAGATAGTCGAAGCTTTGAATAATCATTTTAGTTCAATCTTCACTTCTGAAAGGGCAAATTCTTCTAGTTTGGGAAATACAACTAAATAGTAAATATGACAGGCCTTTCTGGTCTTTAATTGTAGCATATTAATAACTGCTTAGTTTTACAGTTGTTACATGTATATGTATTCATAGGTGTATGTGTATATATATGTATGATGTATGTGTATATGTAAAATATGTTTGTATATGTATACATGTATATACATGCATGTATGTATGTGTATATACGTATATATTGGTTACATAGTTGAATGAAATAATATTAAGGTACACACGGCCACTTGGCCGCAAACTGTAAATATTCTGCATGAAATGACTTGGCAGTTGCCTGGTGAATGGATGGGAGTAGATAGATGAATGGCCTGTTCAGTGTGAATATATGAGTCTATCCTTTTTCTCGCAATGCCAAACGTTGTATGAGTGTGGATGTTCTCAAACTTGTTAATTT
>NW_013668351.1:94401-106991 GCF_000517525.1 Limulus polyphemus | reverse complement strand
ACAATATGTATGGTTTATTATTGTCAAGTACTGTACTATCTACATGCAGAGTAACTATTAGTTGTTAAATTATATTACTAATTTAAACAACTCTGTACAACAATAGTGTATTAGGTACATGTATGCACTACTGAAATAACATTTTAGCATGCTCCATTCTTCTGGGTGCTTTTCCGTAAATAAATTGCATACATTTTCAATGTTGAGAGAAGTGTCATAATGATTATGTATTAAAAGCTAGAGCATTCAGCCTTTCTTCGATTTGTGTACACTTCACATAATTATTCAACCAGCGGAGAGCAGATGCCGAACGTTCAAATGATCAGGAACTTTAAAAATAAGGGGTTCGCCCCACCTCTTGAGTACATGCGTGATACTTCAACTTACCTTCGCCGAACTTATTTTCATTTCAGCGGTGAGGTGCTATAATGTAAGGATCAAATCCACTATTCGTTGGTAAAACGTAGCTCAAGGATTAGCGGTAGGTGGTGTTAACTCAAAACAACCTTCGTTCTCTATAGTCTATCACTTGAAAATTAGACACTGCTATCGCAAATAGCCCTCAAGTAGCTTTGCGTGAAATTCGATAAGCAAGCAAACTTGAACATTTAAAGTTTATAAGTACTTCTCATATCGTTTATGTGCATATTGTTTATTACTTTTAAGCAGAAAGCTACACAATGGGCTATCTGTGTTCTGCCCACGGCGGGTATCGGAATCGGGTGAAAAACCGTGAAAAAGCTCCCAGACATATCGCTGAGGCATCAAAGGCCAAAACCAGTGCCGGATTTACCTATAGGCTTGGCAGGCTGAAGCCTAGGGCCCCAAAATCTAGGGGGCCTCCGGCCAAAGTGTATAATATTTTTGACGCTGTCATAGGCCTTTCTTACACATGCTGTCATAACGCACTGTAGTCTCTAAACAACCCTTCAGTAATTTTCCTTGCACTCCATTTCAGAATAATACTGTCTTAAGCCAATAACTCGACACTAGCATTGATTTCTGTATTGATTTTGCCCTTCCAGGAAAGGAGTGAGATAGATAAGTTGACAACACAGCTGTGCAAGTATCTGCAGAGCGGCAGAAGACGTTGCCGTTTTCATCAGTAAGGTTGGTGATAAAACTACGCTGATTTGTAGCGTCATTGTTAACTGTAGGAAAAAGCATACTCGTTTTGTATATGGTTATCAAGTTCGGGAATCTCTTAGCTGCAATAGACTGGAACAGGGAATTTATAAACAAAAGCTGTATTGAAATGTGGGAAATATTTAAGCGTAAATTAGATAAAATTCAGAGAGAGAGTGTGTATTCCGTACAAATCTATTCGTAAAAATAAAGAAAGTAAGCCCTTATGGTGGAATAGAAATACAAGCAGGTTAATTAATAGTAAAAAGATAAAAAACATAAAATATATAGACAGACTAAAAGGGGAAGAGGATGGAATTGCTTATAAAATTGTAAGAAATGAGTTAAATAGGATAATACGGAAAAGTAGAAGGGAAAGAGAAATTAGATTAGCGATGAACAAAAATAAAAATCCAAAAGAATTATTTAAGTATTATAAAGCAAACAACAAAAATGAAAGACAGGATACTTGAAAATAATAGTGAGATATTCAAAGCCTTAAATAATCATTTTAGTGCAGTGTTCACTTCATAAAGGGCAAATTATCCCAGTTTAGGAAATACAACTAAATAGTAAACATGACAGGCCTTTCTGGTATTTAATTGTAGCATATTAATAACTGCTTAGTTATACAGTTGTTACATGTACATGTATGTATGTGCGTATATGTATATATGTATGTATGTGTGTATATGTATATATGTATGATGTATGTATGTATGTATGTATGATGTATGTGTGTATATGTATGATGTATGTGTGTATATGTATATATGTATATGTAAAATATGTTTGTATATGTATAGATGTATATATGTATAGATGTATATATGTATATGCATGCATGTATGTATGTATGTGTATATGCGTATATGTTGGTTACATAGTTGAATGAAATAATATTAAGGTAAATATTCTGCATGAAATGATTTGGCAGTTGCCTGGTGAAGGGATGGGAGTAGATAGATGGATGGCCTGTTCAGTGTCAATATATGAGTGCAACAAAAAAACCACCGGGCTCTATCTAGGTTGTCTGAATGTATATGAATTGAAATGAAAGAATAAAAAAATCAAGAAAATGAACAGTATTGAGGATATAAAATAATAACAATAATAACTTTAAAAATTAACAAGTTTGAGAACATCCACACTCATACAACGTTTGGCATTGCGAGAAAAAGGATATTTTTTATGTCTCTTTTATAACTGTTGAAGATTAATTTAACTTTTTATTTTCAGATTCTAATCTGAGCATGAGTAAAAGATTTGAAAGTGGTGCTAGCAAGCGCAAGAGAAAGAGACTTGAAAATGATATGGTAAAGAAGTTAAGACCAATCACTGCTTTCTTGCATCAGCCACAGACAGAAGCAACAAGTGCCAGCGGTGAAGCAGAGACATTGATACTAACACAAGGAAATCAGTGTGGTGGAGCTATCCAGCCAACTACTAGCATTCAACCGGAAGAAAATCTCCCTGAAACAGAAACAGCGAAGCAGGACGCGGAACAGCAAGCTAATTATGAGGAAGCAGACATGATGCCGGCTTAAAATGAAAATATAGAACTAATTCAAGAGTCACTTACCGGACAGGGAGAGGCTAAAGAGCCACAGGAAAATAATGTGGATAGTCAGAATTTTCAGCTCACACCTGGTAAGGTTGGCCAAGTCCAAGCTATTCCATATGCAGATATAGATGATGTCAAACATAGATCTATTGTAACAGACGTTGGTTTGTGGACAAAATTATCACTTGAGGAAATATCCTATTGGGTAGAGAGGGGCCCCTCTCAAGTTCAGCATCGTGGTGGACCATTTTCAAGCGAGTGTACAAAAAGCAGTCCAAGTTGTGCACAAAAGCTCTTTTTTTATTCAACAAAAGTCAATGGGGAAACATATAGCTGAGAGTGGCTTGTGTATTCTCCCTCAAAAGGCCGGATTTATTGCTTTGTTTGTAAACTCTTTCCAAACGTTGCATCTTCTGCTACAGCTTTAGCTTCTGAAGGGTTTGATGATTGGCATAACTCCTATCTTATCCAAACTCATGAAAACTCAGAGAAGCACAGGAATGCCATATTGACCTACCTAACAAGGAAGCGAGGGCAAACATTAACTTCAAAGCTAGAGGAACAAATAAAAGCAGAACAACAGTACTGATGGCATGTTATGGAGAGAACTATCGCTGTAATATGCACTCTTGCAAAACAAGGCTTACCATTCAGAGGAAAAATGAACAATTTGGATCTTCAGATAACGGCAATTATCTTGGTTTTTTAGAACTAGTAGCAAAATTTGAACCATTTTTACTCACTCATATTAATCGGTATGGAAATTCCAGATCAGGAAATCCCTCTTATTTGTCAAAAACTGTATGAGAGGAAATGATTCAACTCATTGCAAAAAAGTTAAGGATTCAATTCTGAGTGACGTGAAAAAGGCTGGATATTTCAGCTAGTCAGTAGATTACACCCCTGACATTTCACATACTGATAAGTTGACTTTAATTATCAGATATGTATCGCCTGAAGACGGTTTACCAAGTGAGAGATTTTTAACTTTCCTTGAGCTAAAAGACCACTCAGGAGAAAGCATGGCTGATTTAGTGTTTAACTATCTGACTACTGAGCTTGAAATTGACTTTAGAAAATGCTGAGGGCAGTCTTATGACAATGCTGCCAACATGGCTTGTAGGTACAACGGTATGCAGCAAAAAATACTCGAAAAAAAACAAATTTGCAAGATTTATTCCATGCGCTGGTCAGTCTTTAAATTTAGTGGACTGTTCAGCTGTTGATTGCCGCCTTGATGCAGTGAACTTTTTTGACATTATCAATGAAATTTATACATTCTTTTCATCCTCTACAAAGAGTTGGGCAGTTCTAAAATCATTTTTGCAACTTCAGTCAAAGTGCCTAAAGGTGGGAGTCACATGCAAAAGTCATAAAAGCTATTTTGGAAAGTTAAAGAGCTATCACTGATTCCCTCAGTCATTTGTACTCTGATGTTAATGAGAAGGGTGATACCAGGCTTCAAGCTAACAATCTTTTGTAGAAAATGGAAGAACTGGAATTTGTGTTTATGCTACATTTTTGGACCCATGTGCTACGTAATTTTCACAAGGTAAGCAAAGCCATTCAGAAATCAGAACTGTTATTGAGTAGTTGTGCATGTTTGTACAGTTCACTTCAGGATTTTTTAAGCAAAATTAGAGAAGATTTTGATGAGCTTGAGCAACAAGCAAAAGCTACCTTGCCAAATGTTAACTACAGAACTGTCATAAGGAGACAAAGAGTAAGGAAACGGCATGGAAATGACGGAAATGTACCTGGTCCTGATGCTTTAGATGAACTCTCTTCAAGTGATAAATTTAGGATAAAATCCTTTATTCCTATACTAGATGCACTTGACGCCAATTTAAGAAAAAGAACTGGTGTGTACAGCGATGTTGCACAAATGTTTTCCTTTCTTGCTAATCTGACAGCATCAAAGCAAGAAATTCAGCAAGGTGTTGAACTGTTGATGGAAGCACACCCAGAAGATGTTGACCTGAAACTTACTGATGAACTTTTACACTTTCACTTGTACGTGAGACAAAGCCATAGGCCTACAGAAGAGCACTCTCTGTCTCATATAGACCTTTATCAACTTATATACAAGGAAAAAATCAAGATGGCCTTCCCTAATGTGGAAGCAGTCATGCGGCTATTTCTTAGCTTAATGGTCACTAACTGCTTGGGAGAGATGTCTTTTTCAAGACTCAAAATAATTAAAAATGAATTAAGGGCCACAGTGTCTCAAGTGAGGTTGTCCGCACTGAGCATTCTGTGCATTGAAAGTGACAAACTTAGACAAACAAATTTTGATGAACTTTTGAATGATTTTGCTATGAGGAAGGCTAGAAAAAACTTTTTTTTAGTCTTAGTGTATTTGATGATTGTAGTTTTTTGTTTCTTAATATGTATTTTAAAACCGACTGTTTAATGAAAACATATAGCAGGATCTAAAAGTGTCACACTGTCACTGTCAGGTAGTCATGATCATCTTATTAACACTTCCTAGCCAATAAAATTTGCAAGCTCAAGGTTTTTTTCAAGAATATAACAGTAAACTTACAATTTCATTTTTCATAAGAATTCCTGCTTATTCCACAAAATGTTTACAAAGTTCGGTTATTGCAAAAGTTTTTCATAAAGTTAATTTTAACATTTATGTATTTTTTTTCAATCACTACGGTATTTAACAATAACATCTTATGTCCTTTAGAGGAGGAATTGTGAATTACGGAATTTTAAAAACCCGACATCATCCTCGGCTTCACTGAATTTTGTTTAAAACACTCTTCCATCTTCCTCTAGTCGTGAGGGGGAGATTGGAAGGGGCCTCACAAGTGGAATAGCCTAGGGCTTCTCTTCATCTAAATCCAGCCTTGGATACAGCAATGTTTATTGTCACTCTGTTTGCTGAGTTGAGGATTGGTAAACCCAATTTAGAGGTATTACCACTTGTCTGCATTACGGACTGCAAATGACTTGTCGATACGATAAAAATCAAACAAGTTCATAAATGAAAAACATTTGAGAATTGAGATCAACTTGTTGAAAGTCTTCAGATCAAAGAAATTATTTGGTCTGACACTGGAAAACAACTAGCTGATTGTCTGATGGAAATGGAGGCTTCATCTTTTATGCTAATGAAGATACTTTAAGAAGGTATATTGGAATTTTAGAAACTTTATGAACTATAGAACTGTGTTATTTTAGTGTTGATGTTATTTGTTCCTTTTTAATTTTTGGACATTCTTCTGTTGTGTTGAAATTTGAAATTCCCAGTTATTGATCTGAACTTCAGTAATGACTTATGATAAACGTTTCTTGAAAAAAAAAAGAGTATGGAAAAATTTGTTGACAATGTTGTTGTTACGAATATTTGGGCTACTTTATTTGTACTACTTTTCTCCACCATCCTTTGAACATATGCAGTAGATTGAGTCAGTCAGTATGTCCTATGAAAATTGCCATTACGGGGAGTTCTGTTGAGTACGCAAGTATAAATTTATTGTGCTTCAACCCAATTTGGGAGTATTACTGAATGTACTTCCAATTCTAGCTTTGCACTTTACGAGAATAGTGAAGTGTCATTACTACCAGAAACAGTGTGTCTGGCCCAAAGACAAAACTAAAGAAAAATCACAGAAGTATGCTACACGGGCACACAATTTAAAAGATTCCGACTGTGGTCTAAACACATTACTGATTATATGCATCAAAAAATTGTTTTATTTGCTGTACAATAGCATGAAGAAATGCTATACACCATGAATTCAATTTCAAAAGATGCAGAATGCCATAATTTTTCTCATATAACATCAAAAATACCTTTGATACGTGTTTTTCAGTGTCACTCCAATGAGATGGAAAACTTCAACAGATGAGATACATTGCTTTCTGCACTCTCAGTCCAACACATGATGGAGTGCACATACTGATGTCTAGTTGCAATGTATCTCCCAAACATTTTTGTAAGCAATGAAGTGTGCTCTTGAAGCATCAAATTTGACACCAGAAATTCGTTCAGATGTGAAATCCTTGAAATAATAGTTCAACTAATTTTTACACCTTGTGTTAGATACCTTCTGGTTCAAATTTATTCAAATATTATTGAATAAAACAAGAGAAAATAAAATCTCATGGGATATTGCTCGAGATGGAATTAGCTCTCATTGCAGATCTCTAGGAAAAGTTATGACAACTGAGAGACAAATGGCCCAACATTTTGTCAGAAGCACATCTTGTTACAGAAGGCATGAAAATTGCACCATACTTCCTAGAGAAGAGTTAGGAAATAGAAAAGACTTCAAGATGAGGCCCCAGGTTCTCCAGAAAAATCAAGCCTAACAATCACTTCCACTGCAGAAACCAAAGCAGAATCTTTGTTTAGAATAAATGTCTTTTATTGTACTTTGGGCTATGTTATAAATGATCTGGAACACCAATTTAAGGCAGCCATGGACATATATGTCACATTTACTCCAGTTTTCAATCATGTCTGTCTAGATACTGATGAACTTGAAGCAACAGTGAAAAGTATAGTTCAGAAGTACCTTATAGACCTGTCAAATAACTTTGTATGCACAATATTGCACTTAAAGAAAACTTTTAAATTTACATTCTGCAAAAATACTTACTCTGCTAAGCAAAATTTACAGCGAGAAACTGCAGCTAGTCTTCTGTATGTTACTAGTGACTGTTGCTGAGCCTGAACAAAATAATAGCAAAAACTGAAAAACTGGGACATCAACATTTAAGATATATCTTGTGTTTTTATCAACTAAATGTGAATTTCCCAGAAAAAATTGTCTTTATTAATTATTCCGCTTTGAAAAAAAACAAAAGACTAGAAAAGTGGTTTTAATGGTAAAGTGGAAAGTTTGTCCATCATTTTCTTCATTTCATGATCATGTAGCTTAAATATTCTTTCCATGTTACTCTTTCATGTTATTTTCTGGCTACATAAGATATTCAAATCATCTTCTGTTCTACTATAAAGTACAAACCCTGTTAATCTGTTTTCCAGATTGTTTAATTGATGTCAGTTATGTGTTTCTCAATTCTGGTGTGGATGTAATACATTTATTTTAATAAAAGATAAATGACTAACCAAGTGAAAATATATATATAGTTAAGGGGTAGGAGTCAGGTTGTGTACTGGACCTGAGAAAGTGATGCTTGGGCCCTGTCTTCAAACACCCACTGAACAGTATGTTTTCTAGTTCTTCAAACATCTACTGAATGGCAAGTAAAAAAAAAGACACTAAAAACACCAATTAGAATTTTCTCTTTCATTTTCCTATTAAACTGTAAACTTTTTATTTGCAGTTTATACATTTAAATGTTTTGTACATTTTTCATTTAACTAACAACTTTTATTGTTATATAGATTAGCAGTATGCATTACAGATATTCTATTGCATTGTCATTCAACATGAGTATGTGAAACACATCATAATGACAGCTTGAGCTTTATACATTATGATGTTATTTCACTGATAGGTAGTGGCTTACCATCATTAACAATTAAAAACATATTTTTCACATAAAGTTTCCAATTTCCTTTGTTACTTTATGCATTTTTAAATGATTGTACAGATATGTTTCTAAACATGTTTTATAAGTATCTAGAAATGTTTAAAAGTCACAGTTCAACTACAAATAATTATTATACATGGCAAATTTTATAACTGATGTCACTAGACAAATGCAATAGCGTGAGCAATAATAAACCATAATTAGCATTATCAAATTTCCTTTTAAACTAAATAACAATCCTTGGTGTTTATGAATCAATAATGTTATGGAAACCTTAAAATAAATTTATGTTTAAAGAAAAAATATGAAAAACATTCCAGTATATGTAACAACATGTTGTTTTAATACAGCTTAAATATAAACCACACATTCTAGTATGTTATGTTCTAGTTCAATGGTTAAATTATATCACAGACAGAACTAGTTTTCTCCTTGCAAAGTATGTGCCCATTATATGCCTTTACCACTGACATTGAAAGCAAAAAACAGGAACCAGATGCAAGTAAATAAGTCTTTTGAGAAAGAGAATGTCATCAAATGACTAAGCTACGTCAATCACTCTTTTTTTTTGCATTGAAAAAAACAAAACAAAAAATTCACCCACATGACATTATATAATGATTACAATAAGATTACGTCTAATACCTTGGAACAAATTTAATGAATAGTTTGATTAAAACCAGTTAATACTAATAAGACTGACATACATAATAAAGTGAATTTGAATGTCTTGAATGAAAAATACATCAATATATAAATTTTTAAAATGTTCCTCTTCAAAGTAAATCTGCCTACAAAAGGTAGCTTAATAAGGTTTGGCATCATAAAAAAAAAACATAAAGCAATGAAAAAATACTACATAAAATATTTGTAGAAATATGTATACACATGTAAAATAAAACAAAAACCAAACATTAACCTTCAAATTACCAACTTGTTTATATATTATTCTTTACCCAATAACTCCATATATTATATTACATTGAGTAAGTTTATGTTTTTGTGTGACCACAATCATTATAAAGGAATTACTACAAAAAGTATATAAAATTAGATATTTTCTATGTATAATACATAGGAAACATCAGTAGTAATTAATGCAGTACTGACAGTATTTTTGTGTTGTTGTTTAAATTGTTTTTTGTGATTTTTTACAGATCCTGCAACCAATAAAGTCATTGACCCACAAACAATTTGGTCAAAAACAGTGAAGAAAAATTAGTTTTAAAAAAGCTGATAGGGCCAGATGCATCTCAGTTATTCTACGGTTAAAGCTATTATTAAACAAAATAGAAAATATACATAAACATGTATATGTATCAATAGCATATGGTGGGCTTTCAAGTTAGTCATGCAGTAAGAACCAATTCATGCAACATACCTAAGAAAAGAAAAACAGATTCATATATACAGAATATGTTTACTCTTTCTATTTGTACATAAAATCCAACCAACAAATTTTACGTAAAATTATTGCATTGAAGAATCAAGCAAAGCATGCAACATCATTGACCCTGAACTCCTACACATGCACTAGCTGTCATGCTATTTTAAAGTAGCATGAATTGAGCTGTATCACATGTGGCTGTGACTTCATTCCACAAAACAGGATACTATTGATATTGCCAGATTAGGCTTGCAGAGCTTATATAGCATGAGTTGAGAATACTGCCACAACTGCAAAATAATGAATGTGTGAATGCTGAACATATGCTAAAACAGATTAAATACAAGAAAACACATTTTATTACATAGTGTTATCACCACCTTTTCAGTTTTCTCATTGGTCATGCAGTGCATGACTTGCATGTCCTGACTGCATGCCACTGACATATATATATACAATTTCAAGGCATGAAATGCAAGAATTTGGATTCAGTTAGCATTCAAACTTATAATTTCAGTATACTTCAACTAGAGCTTTTTTCATCAATTTGGCAAATTCTGTACTTATTATACAGTAACATAATACCAATCAAATCAAATTAATACAGACATTTACAGAAGTTTTTATACATATCTAATATCAAAAAATAGTTGCATTATTATCAAGGTCTATAAACATAAAATAAAAATTTAATATTTATCTACCATCACAACATCAGGTAAATATTAAATAAAATATTTTACCTGTTACAAATTCCAATGAGAATTGCAGAGCTAAGTAGTTAATGGAACTTAATAACTGATTAATCATCAGGTTCATTAATCAATTGCAGGCAACTAATTGAATATTTCTATGTTAGACTTAGATAGTTGGTATAATCAAATATAATACAAATGACAAACATTAATTTCAATTAGTTGATTATTTTCTTATAATTAATTGAGTAAATCATAATTCTAATTAATCAATTATACATCAATTAACTGAGTTAATCTCCTAGTTCTAATGAATTGTAAAAATTGATTTGTCAGGTTAATTTACACTGTAACAAGTAATCTTATGGCCTATCAAAACTCAAAGCTTTTTGAAAAATTATTTGGTTTCTAATCAATTATTTTCATGATATTTAGCCGTTTTATATAGCTTGGAATGTTTCTTTCATATGTAAGCTCCATTTTAAAATTCCAGGTTGTTTGGACAAATATATTTACCTTCCTGGACGGCTTATATAATTCATAGATTAGACAAGATAAATAAGCAAAATAAAAAACATAAATACTCCTATTATCAATAATGTAACTAGAAACTATAAATGTATTTTTACATCAAAATCAAACCCGTACATAGTTAAAAAACACTTTCTAAGAAATACACAATCATTACATAGTTATAGGAAAGTGTGTAACAACTTTAAACTCTTAGTAACTAACAACTGTCAAATGAAAAATGTTAATTGAATATTTTCATCCATTTAGTTAAAATGTCTGTTAGTAGAATCATTTTTTCTTTGGACCAGATGTCCTAATCTCTGCTTGGATTAAGAGTATGTTCTTTATTAACTGAATTATCATGAAAATGTGCTTTCAATCATAAGCGCCTGAACAAGTGTTCAAACTAGACTTTTACAGTGTATTCATCAGGTTTTGTGTATAATGTAGCAAAGTTCAATCATTTTGCTAAAATTTCATATTCTTCTTTACTTTTAAGAAATTATTTTATCTTGAATCACAAAAACAGTGGAACTTTATCCAGCTTGTTTATGTGATAACACATTTCTTTTGAAACATACAACTGCCATTCGTTCTCATATCAAGCCTTACAAAAAAAAAAAAAAACTCAAAATATTGTTAATAAAAGTTGTTTTTTTTTTCTTAGATGTGTATTTTCAAAACATGCTGTTCATATTATTTTGTTACTGAAAACCTGCATTGGGCCAGTAAAGATTGATGTAACCCCCTGAATAAAATTAATCACAAACTGGATGCCTCATTGAAAATTTTTTGTTTGAGCTATGTCACTATTGACAACACCAATTTTAGTCATTCCATACAACCTATTATTTTGTAGTTTTTCATCAAAATATTCTTACAGCTTATTTTTTCTTAAATATTTGCATTCAACAAAAAGTTTATTATCATTACTTGATATTTATTATGACTATTGAAATTAGTATTTTGTATATTATCTATCCATTGGTTGTGTTTTCGTATTGCTCAAACTGTAGTTAATAAATAGTACTGAACTGTACTTTGCTTATTCATGAAATTCAGTTCTAAAGGGTCTTCCTATAAAATTTGCCCCAGTCCTCTCAAGTCCTTAATCTGTCACTGCATGTACTTCATTATTATAGTTTATTTAACTCTTGTCAATTGCTAGCTTTGATTTTCAAAAACTTAAGCTAAATTACTGTACCTACAGTCAAGAAACTGTAGTTGTCACAGCTGAAAGTAATAACTTAGAAATCACACGGTTAATTGATACAAAATACTGCAAGCTTTTTGCAGAAAACAATTTCTTTAAAAAACTGCAAAATTCCTCGTTATAGTAATACACAAGTTCTTCCATATAAAAGAAGTTATAATGAAAAGACAGTTAAATATAGTATACAAAGAAATATTCAAATAGCAGTATCGTTCTTAAATTACTGCAATATCACATATACAATAAATACCACATTGAAATTTTTAAGTTGGATATAAGTGTGCTTCCAAAAGTTATACATCCTATGATATAGCCGAGTAATGAACAGAATATTGGTCTGTATCTATAATACATATTGTAATGCCAAAAATTAAATATTTAAAACATATAATACTTGCATAAGAGAATGATGAACAAATCACTTCGTACAAAGCTGATATACAAACAAACACACACACACACACACATATATATATATATATATAATATATATATATATATATATACACACACACACACACTATATATAATAATAACTAAGTTAGTATTAACTAACTTATTATAGTATATATACAC
>NW_013668351.1:88415-94189 GCF_000517525.1 Limulus polyphemus | reverse complement strand
CTACACACATATATATATATATATATATATATATATATATATATATATATACACACACACACACATATACATAATTTACAAAAATGTCTTTAAAGTAAACTACATTTTATGTATAATGCCACACATTTTTCATGTATATTACCAAGATGGCTTAACAATCTTCAAGATAATACAGCATCTTTAAGCATATCAATTGCCCTGTACCTAATCAAACACCAAGCCCAACATTTAATGATTTTTATCAAAACAACTTAAGGAATTTTTTTTGTGACTTTCTTCCTGTATTTCAGTTGTGAGCTGCCCTTTTACCTTTCATGTAGCCTATCCATCGGTCAGCAACTGATTTAAGAATAGGGTCACTTTCAAAAGTACTTAACAATAACAGTTGGTTAATGTGGGTGGTGTGGTAGTCCCACCGAGCCAAGTTTGGTGCCACTCCCAGTGAGTAGTGCCGAAGGTCATATAACGACCCTGACCCTGTATCAAAAAGAGGCAACAATTTTTTTAAAGAAATCATTCCATCTTCATATAATTTTGTTACCTCTTTGCAGTCTTTGTGTGTGCAAGTCATTTTTAGATCATAAAGACCCATAAGGGAGTAAATGAACCCATTGAGTACATATGAACTGGGAATTGTGGGATACTCTTCATACCAAACATACTTTCCTGCAAAGGCAGTCATTACACCATGACTTTCAGATCGAACTTTGAATGGTTTAACAGCCTTCATAGCTGTATAAAGATAAGTTATGTTCCCAGTGACTTTAAAGGCACGTGTAAGTACAGAGATGGCTTGACCCTGTCCCATTGCAGAGTACCAGCCTGGAGCTAAATCTGCCATACCAGGAAAAAGACGTCGTGAAACCATGATTGGCCAGCCACCATCTTCATCTTGATGACGAACAAACCAATTAGCAACTGCAAAAAAATGAGCCATGTGGGCCGAAGAGCAAAGTGTAATGTTGTCAATGTATCCCCACCCCCGAAGAGTTATATCACGTACCCTTGGGCTACGAGGTTTTGTTCCCTTTCTAGAAGTTTTTACTAGCATCAGCCCTTTCTGTAGATCTACTATAAGATCCCTTGTTATCTTCATCCAATCTTTACTAGTTCCTATCCCAAAGAAGATTTCATTTTCATGTGCAGAGAGAAGTGAATCAGTCATAACATAATGCAGCTTATAAATTGTACGTTTTCCTCCAAGAATGGTCACAGACAATGTGACATTAGCCTTCATCATAAGATCAAAAGTCAAGATCATGTGATTGGAATCTTCTTTCGAAGTAATGGTAAGTCCAGAGTCGGTGTCAGAACCTGTTGTGATTTTTAAAACCAAGGGAAAAGAAAAGACTTTATATAATTTAAAATTGTACAACTAAGCTATTTTGAAATTGCTTCTTCAAGAAGTTATGTAATATATTGTAATAAGATATAAAAGTATTGAAATCTCTTTCCTATTAACAATGATAAAAAAATATAGTTTTAGTCAAAAAAGCATGATCTCATTTAACTCTTTAAACTCGTAATTTTTTTGCACACACTGCTGTTGATCTGAAATTTGTTTTAAAACTTTTTTTTATTGTTTTGTGACAATGCTTCATGGAATTACCGGTCTATTTATAAGAGATTGATGGTAACATAGTTTAGGTTACCTTTCAGTCAAACAGACATAAATGTTATCAAACACTATCACTGTCCTATGGATAAATCAGGATTTTTGCTGCCAGATGCTGGCAGCATCTGCTTGGGTTTAAGAAGTTAATAAAAAATTTAAATGTAATCAATACAAAAGTCAGGTGTTGGAATGATACGTTGAGCATCAAACTTCTTTATTACTTGTATACAACAGCTTTTCATTATCGCCAAAGAATGTAAATGGATATACATCTTAATAAATAAGAAGAAATCATTTTAGGGAAATAAAATCATCCGAAATTTTCCTTATTATAGGAATTATAGAATTTTCCTTATTACAGTTTGATAAATACTAGATGAAAATTATACTTCTATAGAGAGAAAGTGTTAACCTTTCAAAAACACCACAACAATCACAAAATTGAAATATGCAAAAATTAAAGTTTGTCTACCATTATTTTCTTTTCACCAGCTAGAGGATTTTCTTTCTTTCTCATATTTGAGTATTTGTAATAAGTTTTGGTTTTGCTTGCAATTTCCAACAGAAAATATAGCTTTCTTTAAAAGAACCCTAATCTAGTCATTAGTGTGATGTGCAGTACATTAAAAAAATCCTTGATTAAATGAAGAAAACATTATGAATTTCAACTCTACACAAAATATGATACTGGAAATTAAGTATCTAGTGATTACTTGAAAGTATATTTTAGTATATTTATCTAATAAAAGAAAACGTACAATTCATATAACTCATTTTATCTAATAAAAGAAAACGTACAATTTATATAACTCATTTTATCTAATAAAATAAAATGTTCAATTCATATAACTCATTTTATCTAATAAAATAAAACGTACAATTTATATAACTCATTTTATCTAATAAAATAAAATGTACAATTTATATAACTCATTTTATCTAATAAAATAAAACGTACAATTTATATAACTCATTTTATCTAATAAAATAAAATGTACAATTTATACAACTCATTTCATCTAATAAAATAAAATGTTCAATTCATATAACTAATTAATAATCTCCAAACTTGTCAATGAAATGACTTTAAAGTCTGTACAGTTTGTTTTACAAAAGATATATACATATATAGTATTTCAATCTTTATACTCAAAACAGAGAACAAAATGCTAAAAATAACAAAACTGAATCATATGAAAGCATTTTGAATTTTCAGTTTGTGTGTGAAAAATCCTTGGGGAGATTTCACTTTATTGTCCAAATAATTTATACAGATGCAAAGGAAACCCATCATTAAAATGGAAGTCAAATTTAATAAAAGATTCTTCAATGTTTACTAACATGAACCTTGAAGGTAATCTCAGTAAAGTAATTCTAATTCATGGAAGATTCAAACTCACTTTTTATAAATAAAATTATTTTGTTCAAACATTTTTTATATCAATAAAAGTGTCATAAACTAACATCTCAGAAACTCAAATCAATAATCAAGACTAAATGTTACTCAGTTATAAAAAGATAATTAAACCTTTATTAGCTATACACTAGGAATACTTTCTCTCTCTCTCTCTCTCTATATATATATAATATATATATATATATATATATAAACACACACATACTACACATTGCACAAAACAGTTAACAGATAATTTTAATTTATAATATTATCTGTTGACTGTTTTGTGCATAGCTATGCCATGACAAAACTAGTGTTATAAAATAATGTTAATAATTCATTCTAGTGTTAGAAATAATGTTAATAATTAATTTTTATGTAAATCAAACATCTGATGATTCTCCATTTGATCTGCAATATGAATTATTTTGTCTTTCGACTTTCACTCATAAAATAACAGTTCACAGGAGTGACTTTACATTTTTACAATTGACTTCAATATGAATTATATTCATGATAAACAGCAAAGGTAGCCTATCACCAGTATTACACGCTTAAAAAATTATAAGGCGTCCTCAGTCATTCCTCTAAACAAACTGTCTCCAGGGTGTCTTAGCATCTAGAGTTACATGAAAGAATATGATGCTTCTCTCATGAGCATCCATACATGTTTGATGGAGTTGAAGTCTGGTGAGTATGCATGCAAATTACTTCACTTGGCCAATCCTCTTTTCTCCAAAAAATATGTTAAACAGATTAGCTTAATGGAAACATACAGTATTATCCATTAGGCTGAAAAGGCCAACGACACCAATAAATATCAGCACAAAGGGTAATAGGTTGTGGTTCCTAGGAGGTCTGACATTAATAGTACAATTCCACAGAATGTGAAGGTTGGTACATCCTAGTGCTAATTCTTACCCACAACATACTTCCAACATCATCATAATTTGTAACATTTTCCTGTATGAAAATAAGTTGGGTCTTGCTCCAAAATCTCTCCAAATGAGTATATGCTTATTATCCAGCTGAATGATGAAGCACAACTCATCTTTAAAAAGAACACTGCTCAACATTCAACATGTGATTGTTTCACTGGACATGTCCTTGGCATCACTGCAGTGAGCTCTTTTGTTTTGTTAGTGTATTTCAACTCATTGGATATCTGACATAGATGCCAATCTTGTATAGTTTGTTTCTAATCATCTCTAAACTGGAAAAGTATCCAGTTGAAACTACAGCAAACCATAATCAACAAATAGCAGTTTGCTCATCAAAGTGTTCACAGCTATATCACTGGTTTGGAAGTAGTTCTACATGCTACTAAGGGCATATTCAGATACTTGTAACCAACCTGAAATGATCTGTTGTGACTGGTTGGCTTCTATTCATTAAATGACTTTCCATGAATGAATTCATGGACATAAACTACTTTAAATCCTGTGATTACTTCAAAGTGGCAAATGAGACAGTGTTGTGAGATACCACTACATGTGTACACAAATTAAGCTGAATGACCAATAATTTACATTTCACACCAACTGGCTGAGCATTAGATGCCTAATTTATGTAGAAATGAACATATTTTTGATAACAATGATTTAGCCTTGTCATAGCTGTACTATTACAAATTCCTACTGTATTCAGTATATGTGACTATAATATTAAAAGCTTACCATCAGTTTTGAACTCCAGGACCTTTTTCTGGGTAGTCTTTTCCAAAACTCTTTTTAAAGGGGACTTGGTTTGACCATTAGTGAGCATTGTCCACTGTGCTGAGGGAAATATCTCCCCAGCATCAAGCAGTTTTATGGATGGAGTCTTTTCTGTGAGGTTCTTGCTGAAGTGGCTCAGCCCAAACTGGGCAATTTGGATGGGATAAAGATGACCTTGAGGATCCCACTGTGTTGAGACAGGTACACCTATTGATCATATGGTAAATAATAATTTGTATCTTATTGTATAAAAATAGAATAATTATGAATCAATGGTTTTCTAAATACATTAGGGAAAAGCTTTTTTGGAAATATAAATGAATGTAACTTAGATTCATGTCATTGTACATGTATATATATATATATATATATTCATCTTTGTGCTTGATTTTCTGAAAACTCTCATCAGTTAAAGAATTATCAAAAATAAATGCCCTCTGTTAGGATTCATAAGTAACTTTTATATGTTCTTGTCATTTAACTCAGTATCACATAAATAAAATTATATTTATAATACATTTCACTCTTTACAGATATTGCTCAGAATATTTCACTGAGCCCATCAAATATACTAAAAATACACGTAATCTACAACAAATGAATACTAAGAATACACCTTTTTGTTCACCTGATACATACATATACTGTGCCACTTTTTTTAGATAAAATATACTTACACCATGCCACTTTTTACACAGTTATATTAAAAATACTGAGTCATTACATTAGATATATATTAATAACACGCATCACACTATCATATATATGTAATCAAAATACATATAATTTTCAACAAGATAAATACTAAAAAGTTGATATTACCTTTCATTGTCCATCTCCATTAAAAAATTGTGCTAAGTAGCCTACACAGTCACATGGAGAGATACAATCAAAGTAAAGAGAGGTATAAAACAAAAGTTCAAATAGGAGCAGGAAAAAAATAAACCTGGGGAAGAGGTCAAAAATTTATCTGATCCCCCCCCCCCTGAGGTCGAGACCGAAAAACCGATGAGGACTTTAACTTGAAAATAAACCTCCATACTGT
>NW_013668351.1:86369-87415 GCF_000517525.1 Limulus polyphemus | reverse complement strand
TAAAGGTTTTTGTGTATTCATCCCTACATCATCCTTAGTTTTTCAATTCTTTTTACTACTTGTATATTGCAATTTGAATAATTGTATAGCATACTTTAAGGTTTACATACATATATATTAGTTTAACTACAATGTAGTCCTGAAAAGGACAAATTTGTCTTACGAATACAAAACATTCAAACTCTAGATATTTATCCTATGCATCATATTCATATCCACACATTAATTTAACTTACGATCTACATAAAATGTTCACACTCTACACATATATCATGTTACCTAACTGTAATACAGTGAGTGAAGTTTGACTTCATGGTTTAGATATATGACTATACATACACTGGTTTATCTTACAAATACATAATCTTGAAAAGAAGTTTTTTCGTGTTAACCTAAAGCAGTCAAGGTCTCGATACTTGTTCTTTACATACTCATATCCATACACTAACTTAACTTACAACCAAAACAGACCTGAAACGAACTGTTTTGGTTTGTTTTATACGTAAGATGTTTAAACTGTAGATATAATTACTTGAATCATATACCATAATAGTAGTAATGTCAAAACTGAAAATAGACACCATGTCTGCATTTATTTTAACGTGAACTACGTAGCTCTGTTTTTTATTCTTACGTCTTCTTTTACCTAAAAGTTAATATTAAAATCTATATGAATATTTTTCTCCAACTAAATATACCAACATTGTTATAATGCTTTGTAAAACGGTTTTCTAAAAGTCAATCGAGCATCATCTTGAATGGCATCAGTCATAGTTTAAAGTCCTTGAGCATATTCGAGGAACTCATGTTGGTTTATTTTAATATATATAGTGTACTTCATGTTTTACACATAGTAAGTTACAGTATATGCAGAGGGCTATTTCTTGTTATTGAAATAAGATATTCAAACTCTAGATACATATCAGATGAATCACTTATTGCAATACAGTACAGTTTAACTTTCGCTTTACATGTACACAATCTTACAGTTAAATGGAGACCCGGCATGGCCAGGTGGATAAGGCGCTCGACTCACAATCTGAGGG
>NW_013668351.1:76929-85665 GCF_000517525.1 Limulus polyphemus | reverse complement strand
GTGATGGTAGAAATTTTAGGTATTTTCTTGTGAAAGACATTACTCAAATGGCCAAAAATATTTATTATATTAATCTCAGACCAGTTTCTAAAGACTACAAAAAAGGTGCATTGTTACTCAATTTAGTCATTGAATTTTTATTTTATCATTGAGTTTATTTTTGTATTTTCTTCTTAGACCAATATACGTATAAGCATAAAGCTCGCAATATAAATAGTTTAACTGTCGTAATTGAAATGTGAATTTTTACGTACAGTATGATCAATTTAATACGCTCATACTGTCTATTTTTCTGTTAAGACATGTTGCATTACATTTAGTTCATATAATTGAGACGAAAATATCTACAGTTTGGACATTTTACATACAATGTAGACACGACACAATCCGTTTCAGGTTTACGTACATTTTACGTTAAATTAGTTTACGTATATGAATACGATGCATGTGATGAATGTGTGGAATTTAAATGTTTTGAGTTAACACAGAAAAAGTCTTCCACATAGATTGTGAGTTATACTAATATATGAATATTCATTAAATACGCTATTATTGTTATTAAAAGGAAGCTATAATGTAGAAACTAATATCGTGTTACGAAACGTAGAGAATAAATAGTGTTTTCTTATTATTTCGTAATGAAATGGATACAGTGTATATCTAGTTTGAATTATGTTAATACAGAAAACAAGCCTCTACATAGACTATAAGTTGAACTAGCATATGAATATTCGTGAAATATGCTACAGAAGTTTTCAAACTGTAAAATATAAAATATTAATTTTACGTATTGAAAAATACTCTGTTTATTATTGTTATCAAGACGAAACTATAAAATTGATCTTAATTATAATGTAAAAACTAACAACAACAACACCCTCTGGTGGCTAGCAAACGACCTACGTAACATTAGCCCGCGCCGATCCACAAAGAAGGCCTCACCACACTCTAGGAACTATCCACCATGTGGCGCCGCCACTCTGTTGAACTATTGTCTAACATTACCTCCCGGTCTAAAAGAACCCCCCGGGGGGGGGGGGGCAGATGAGAAATGCGATGTCGTCACACGAATACAATGCCTTCTGGACGCTGGATGAGCTCATTTTGAATAGATGGTATTATTGTTCAGACATTAGGTTAATACCGGCGACCCTGAAAGAATCTTGTGACAACTGTGGCATTTGTATCCGCGTGGTACCTTTAATATCCCTGTGTAATTTCACCTTCCTATTAAATACTGTTTGTGTGATATGTGGCGTTGAAATGCTAAACTTCCTTCATAATCACCCTGTATTTCGACTGATAGTTTTATTAAAATGATAAAATTATACTTATGCAAAAAAAAGAGAAGACAACAAAAGAGATGCCATCCTCGTTAAGAATAAAACTGTTTGAGATATAAGGCGGAAGAGGCAAAGCGTTTTACTTCATCAGAAGCCTGTTGAATTCTTTATTAAATAGAGGTATAATTGTGTATACAGAACAGCTAATGTGAGCATTACAAATAGTAATGGCTCATCTTGGTATTTATATATTTTTATATCTATATAACGTATTCCAGTTAGTTTAAAGCAAAAAAGAAATCAAAAACACTTGTCAGCTGGGTGCTATATAGTCTTTCAAACGCTTATATGCTGCTTGTTCAAACTAGGATATACATTCTGAGTTCACGAGGGGAATTAAAATTATTAGTAATTTAGAACATCCTGTAAAAAGTACTAGTTCTGTGATATGGTTGTGGGGAGCTATACAGACCCCCATTATCACCTGCACACCGAGATTGGAGTGTAAATATGGGAGTGAATTAATAAACAAATAAAATCACACGTGTATATGACCGATCCTTGAAGGATATCAGCACAAGAAAAGAAACAAGAAGATCATACATTGACTGATTCAGGCTTTAGAAGATCAGTATGTGGAAAATCTATATATCCATCTCAATTATGGGTGATTAACAAGTTATGGATAATGACATAACTGATACAATTAGTTTTCATAACTTTTTACTGTATGCATAAACAAACAACATATGCCAACACATCCTCACAAGAAACTTTGCACAATAAAAAACACACAACAGCAACTGTAATTGACAAAAACAATACTTAAAATCAGTGGTGCAGTGATAAGTTAAATAGTTCCGAGGCCTTTCCATCAGGGTAAAGATTATATACTCAAAACCTAATTTTAGTTTTTGTGGGTCCATTTTAAATAGTATAAAAATATAGATATAATTATTTGAAAGAACTTACATTAGTACTAAATGAAATACTCATATATTACCAAGATACAATTTTAGAACTGTGAAAATAGGGTTAACAGATAAAACTTGCTACCCCATATCTATTCCCCCCTCTCCCTACGAATATATAAAAGTTGCTCAGTATATATATATCTTTGTCTGAACTGAAGGAGATTATATGCGAACACGCCCCCGTCTTACGCCCCTGCTATCCTTGTGATTCCATATTCATTCTAATATTCTAATATTTGGACCACCCTTAACGTATATATCTCCCTCTCAATATCCAAGCACTATTCTTAGCAGTAAAAACAAATGAAATGTTACGATGAAAATCGTTCGGACAAAACACTGACCACACATCTTATCTCTATATTACTATATCAACAAAGAGTCATGGTGCCCACACCCATGAGAAATAGCTAAACAGCTGGTTCCGTTCCTTTTAACCTGTATACAACAGCCTAAATACGTACTAGAATAAAATATCCCGGACAGTTCACTATATACAAACATAAAGGAAAGTTAAAATGAAGAATTATGCATTTCTGTAACAATGCTTTCGACTATTTCAACAAGAGACGGAAGCTGTCAACTCTGTTTAGCAAACTAGAACTCTGGAACTCCATAACCTTCATACAACGACGTAGTGGGTGGTATACTGTATTCTATTTGTTGTTGTAATACGCAACGTATAATCCCCGAGTCTAACAAGGTCAAGTATGCAACTTTTTCTTCTTAAGTAGAGAACATGGATAAATAAAAAAGTAACTACAGCAATGTAAAAACAAATAAAAAGGTTCAAACCATATCTTAGGGTGGTCTTTTCTTCATCAACAACACCTCGAGTCAGTTGGATCGTTTTTGTGCGTTTACTTTATTGATAAACTCTCAAATGCTTATTTACCAAACATATGTGCCTATAAAAGCATATTTGCTTTCACTTTATGTATCACTGGAAAACACAAACACTACTTCATTATTAAAGAACCACAGCAATGCGTACATTATAGCCTTGTTTGTTTGTAATTATGCACAAAGCTATACAATGGGCTATCTGAAATGGGTATTGAAAACCCGGATTCTAGTGTTGTAAGTGCGCAGACATACCGCTGTGCTACTGGGGGGGGGGGGGCTTTGACCAATGGCGTTTCTTAGTTGGGTTTAGTGGTAAGCATACCGGATAGTAATTCCAAGGGTTCATGGGGCTCGTCTCGTTGCTGTAAAACACGTTTGGGAATGAGAATGAGCTATAAGAGTGACAGTAAAATCCCACTATTTGGTCACAGAAATGTAGTCAAAGAGTTGATGGTGGGTGCGGTTGACTAGCTGCTTTCCCTCTAATCTATCGGTTCAAAATTAGTGACGTCTATGTTCTCAGTAAAGAACCCTTTCTATAGTTCTGTGCGAAATTCTGAAATAAACAATCAGCATTCATGTCACAGCTAATATTTCAATCACAATTGCTTCACGTAAATAAATTATATTGGTTAGTTCAACGATGAAAAGACTACCGATAACAGAAAAATAAAAAAAGGCCACTTTTTGTCCTTTGTTGATTTTTAGAATCTTACAATCTCCATATTTTCATCAAGTAAAACTGATAAGCCAAAAACAAAGACTAATCCTTCAGTCAGAAATCTGCCATATCAATCATTACGCCAGATTCATTGCAGTGCTTTTGAATAAAAATAAATAGTAACGAACGTTTTTTTTATGTTTATTTTAAATGTATAAAAAAACTTAACTCATGTGTCAAGGAATACACGTATCCCTGGGAACGTCACTGATGACGTGAGAATGGGGTAATAATCATAAGGCCTATTTGTTCAAACTATAAGGAATACACGTATCCCTGGGAACGTCACTGATGACGTGAGAATGGGGTAATAATCATAAGGCCTATTTGTTCAAACTATAAGGAATACACGTATCCGTGGGAACGTCACTGATGACGTGAGAATGGGATAATAATCATAAGGCGTATTTGTTCAAACTACTAACATAGTCACTTATCATCCTTTGATTATTTTGTAACATTCAACAAATTATCGCAAACCTTTTAAAGTAAAAAATACTAATTGAATCCTATCTACTTCAACAAATGGAAAGTTCAATGAAAACAACACAGTAAATCAATATATTTTTATTATAATTATTTAAAGCAGCTACTGAATTTAACGGCTCTTATTACGTCCCCCTCTTTCAGACAAAAAAAATCACTAAAACTGACTGTAAATTCATCAATCTTTAGAAAACAATTTTAGTACGAACATAACGAATAAAACTTGTCTGAAATGTCAGGCTGTTTCCATATTATACCTTTAAAAAAAACTTTTTACTTACAGCAAAGCAAAAAACAATACTTTTCCCATTTTGACTGAATATTTTCATCAACTGTATCACATTTTTCACTTTACCATGATAATAAATTAGTTAGCCCTCTATAATAAGTAAAAAAAAAAAAAAACGTAGAAAACATAACTTTACTAGTTGGAAATGTTTGTTTGTTTTTGAACTTCGCGCAAAGCTACACAAGAACTATCTAACTAGCCGTCCCTAATTTAGCAGTGTAAGGCTAGAGGGAAGGCAGCTAGTCATCACCACCCACCACCAACTCTTGGGCTACTCTTTTACCAACGAATAGTGGGATTGACCGTTACATTATAACGCCCCCATGGCTAAAAGGGCGAGCATGTTTGGCGTGACAGGGATTCGAACCTGCGACCCTCAAATTGCGAGTCGAGTGCCTTAACCACCTGGCCATGCCGGGCAATTGGAAATGATTTAGCACTATCCTAGATCTAACGTTCATCACTATATACAGTCACGATAAGCTATTATTCTTAT
The DNA here is from genome assembly GCF_000517525.1 of Limulus polyphemus. Classification (NCBI taxonomy): domain Eukaryota; kingdom Metazoa; phylum Arthropoda; class Merostomata; order Xiphosura; family Limulidae; genus Limulus; species Limulus polyphemus. Next base: position 80,570 of record NW_013668351.1, on the reverse strand, counting down.
TGAGCTTGATAGTCTCTATACCACATGTATAGATGAATAAAATACGAGGTTTTTATTGGATATTTTTCTTTAAAATCCATCACATTCAATTTTCTAGAAGCTCTCGACGGCTTTAAATTTTCATCTTTGTCACATATTTTCACTAAACGGAAGTTGAAATTGCCTATAAACGAAAAACGATAACAAACAAAACAATCTGAGTTCTTTTTCCACAACCCATTGATCAGATGTTAAGTCTGCTCGTGCGGCACCACGAAGTTTGTGTGTTACAACTTTCAGAAGTTTCCAATTTTAAGCAATATAAAAAAAGAGGAAACCTGATTTAGTGAAGCACGAAAATCCTTAAAAGATACAGATATAAGTAACTCAATTCACTAAAACGTATTTACTGCTTAAAAACAGACGGTGTGTTGAAAAGTTGCTGATACGGTCATTTTGTCCGTACTCTAAACAATCCATGTATTCCAGTTTTACGTTCTCGTGTACACTAAGTAAAAAAAAAAGTGTTATGGAACAGTGATATACGAAAAAACAACAACAACAAACAGACCACTGTATTATACTATAACCAATACTAACTATTATATTTGTTATTTTTGTATTTATCGGAGTTCGTAAAGTCCTACACGAGCCTTCATTATTCATAAGGAAAGTACTATGCCTATAGTCCAAAACTTCATACTGAAATTACCATCATTACATATCTACCACAGTACTAACGAAACACAGAGATTTTTCAAACACTTCATCATATAACACATATACAGTGGTTTCAAAGAAAATGCCTACGTGAATCAGCACTGAGTGTTTTACATTTTCATACAGTTCAATATACCAAAAACAGCAATGACAAACTAACAACATGAAACCGACATTGTGTAATGTTCCCCCCCCCATTTTAATCTTATTTATAAATTTTACTCATCTCTTACTAAATACAATAGATAATTTTCGATGAAGCCTAAATGTCATGATCTTTATAAACTCTAAGAATGATAAGTGGATGATAAAAAACGACGCATTCGCCCACTTTGATTACATAAAAAATCACTGAATAAAAATTTCAAAAGGTTTTACTAGAGGTCTTATTACTCATGATGACTGAGATACCACTTAATACATAAATAGAACGTATTCCTGTTACATAATATAAACTTGAATATTCCAACTGTCTCAACTTGAGAACAGTTTGACAAATGCTTTAGACTTTATTTGTTTGCTTTTACTCAAAGCCATGTAACGGACTTTCTGAGCTCTGTCCACCGAAAAAATCGAACCCAAGATTTTAGCGCGTTGGAAATCCGTAAACTTACCGCTGCCCCAACGGAGGAGTAGACTATATTTGTTTAAGCAGCACTACCTGGTGAGTAAAAACAGAGATTATACTGTATCTTGTTATTAGCACACAGACACAAACGTATGAACTTGAAGATAATTTAAGAAACACGGAGGTATCAGCAGGTGAACAACAACAAAGTGTTAGAACAAAATTAGGTGAGCCATCCATCACTGTCAATATCACACCTATCGTGTAATCGAAGTGTTAGAACAGAACTAGGTGAGCCATCCATCACTATCAATATCACACCCATAACGTAATCGAAGTGTTAGAACAGAAATAGGTGAGCCATTCATCACGGTCAATATCACACCCATCACGTAATCGAAGTGTTAGAACAGAAATAGGTGAGCCATCCATCACGGTCAATATCACACCTATCATGTAATCGAAGTGTTAGAACAGAACTAGGCGAGCCATCCATCACGGTCAATATCACACCAATGATGTAATCAATCTGTTAGAACAGAACTAGGTGAGCCATCCATTACTGTCAATATCACACCCATAACGTAATAGAAGTGTTAGAACAGAACTAGGTGAGCCATCCATCACTGTTAATATCACACCCATGAAGTAATCGAAGTGTTAGAACAGAACTAGATGAGTCATCTATCACTGACAATATCACACCCATCACGTAATCGAAGTGTTAGAATAGAACTAGGCGAGCCATCCATTACTGTCAATATCACACCCATGAAGTAATCGAAGTGTTAAAACAGAACTAGGTGAGCCATCCATTACTGTCAATATCACACCCATCATGCAATTGAAGTGTTAGAACAGAACTAGGTGTGTTTAGTGCGAATAACGATTTCCTGTCCACTTCAGTATTACAGTTAAGTAACTAAGACAAATGTAGAGAGAGAGAGAGACGAATAAAGTGTATTAACTTCTAGGTTAATTTATACACATGAATATGCTTGAGGCTTGTTGTCTAACAAGAATTTTAGAGTCTTTATATACCTATTTCAATTTTAGAACTATGTACTAATCGAATAGTTATGGAAGATTCCTGTTCGATTAATATGTAATTCTAAAAATTGCTAGATTTTATCCTTTAATAACTCGAAAAAGAATAATCTCTATTCAAGTATGTACGAGATGAGAGTTTTTTATTTTTAGTTTATTTTGTTTTGTTTTTTCGTGCATGTTCTGCAATTAGTTAACGTCTTCGTGAACAGGATGTAACAGTAGAATTGTTTAAACCTCGCCTCAGGAAGGTTACACACAGCAGAGTCAACCAAAAGTGCTTACACTCCTTGGCTTCTGTATCGTCTCTAACTTGGGTTGTGGGTCATACTCAAGTGAAGGGGTGGAAGAACGGTTTGTACAAGTTAGTAGAGTTCGAAGTTAATCTCCCATTGAATTGACATTACTATTGAGGAAGGGAATCTAGGGTTCAGGGAGATTGCACCATAGCTTTGATTTGACTTAAAGATATCGTATATACACAATACTCTCTATCTTTTATGTAGTAAAGAAGTTCGTTCTCTTCCTGCCACAACAGCTACAGTTATAACTGACACTAAAGCTAAAATTATCAAATTTGTTTCTTCTGAATTTCGCACAAAGCTACACGAAGGCTATCTGCGCTGGCCGTCCCTAATTTAGCAGTAATAGACTAGAGGGAAGGCAACTAGTTAACATCACCCATCGTCAATTCTTGGGATACTTTATTACCAAAGAATAGTGGGGTTGACCGGCATATTATAACACTACACAGCTGAACGGGCGAGTAAGCAATATTTTTTTTTTTCCGTTATTCGAATTAAATTTATTTTAAATAAAACATTTTTTTTCTCAAACCTCCTGTTTGCTGTGGTCTTAATACTTACTTATTAGCTCCAAGTTTACTTAAGAATACCATAACTATAAGTGATAAACAAATAAAGTGTTAAACTACTTCCTATAAAAGACACACATGAAACGTTAATGTTTCTTTGATTAATGAATTTATGCAACTTAGGAAGTATTATTAAGACTTAAGTAAGTATTATGAGTCTTTTTTTTTAATCACTATATATTTATTTCATCACACGTTCTAACGGTCTAAAGAGTTTTATATTTACTACATTCGTTCATACATACTTTATGTTTCTTACACGACTACTATTACAAAGTACGAAATGGAGCTATTTTCATCATTATTCCACCGACATTATGAATTTTAGCACTGATCTCTCACATTATTGGGATAGTTACACATTCAATGTCAAAAGTATTTGTTCATTGTCACCACATTGTATCAGTTAAACAGTTATACTTGAGCAAATTTGGCATTTCAAACCATAACTAA